>NC_049203.1:55087017-55249517 GCF_013347855.1 Anguilla anguilla | reverse complement strand
CCGAGATTGTCTGGTCCTTCACCACGGAGTGTGAAAAGCTAACTTTCCGAATGCACGCGCTTCCTTGCAAGATGAATGATTTATACTTCCAGCACCAAAGAAAAAAACAAAATCCCTCTCCTTTCAGCTGACTTAATGCCATGGGTTTCTCCCGGGTGGGAACTGACAAAGGTGTGAACCTCATTCATTGGTTTTCACATTGTTGCAGTATTAATGAGCGTGCTTTTAAGGTAGAGAGATGGGGTGTGAATGCACTTCTCTAACTGAATATGGGTGAGGAAAAAAGAGATTTTTATCACTTTCAATGAGAGAGCTTTTTATCTCTTTCACACCCATACGGGACCAAAAGGGAGACACAGGACCGCCGATTATTATACAGGCTAACAATAGCCTGTATAATAATGGCGGCTAAAGTAATGTTTCTTTGTGACTGCTAATGCAATCTGTCATTTTAGACACAAATGCTGAATGCATTCACAGGCGTTCCGTACCTGTTCATCTCCTCCAAACAGTCAGTGGCGAAGAAGAAACTCTTGATTTTTGGGTGACAGGCCTTGAAGGCACTGTGGGCAACAGAGATAGAGAGAGTGAGTCTGCCTTTCTGGAAAAGGCCATTAGAGTGATAGAACCCCCACATATTCAACTTCCCCTTATTCCTGAGAGAGGTGGGAGCATCAGGGAATTTTGTGTTTTGTGGAACTCTGTGTGAACGGACAGACCCACATGCCTTGCTGTGAGAAAGAGGGCATAGGATGGCACGCACACGCATACACATACATGCGTTTGGACACACACAGCTCCCCCCCTGCACACACACACAAACTCATGTGCGTGGATAGAAGTCATTTTTCAGTACATAGCCTCTTTGATGTAAAGATGGCATCTAGAGCAGTCCAGTGCCAGCCTCTTTTAATGACTAAATTTAGCATAGGAAGTCTGTGGGGGGAAATGTGCAAAACGCTCACAATTTCCGGCGGCATTCGATGGCTCTGTCTATCCTGAACTCCGGTAGACTGATGAAGCCTTCAGCCTTCTCATCCTGCAAGAGAGAGGAAGGGGGGAGGGAAGAGAGAGAAGAAATAGAGGAGGGAGACAGAGACAGGAAGAAGACAGAGACAGCATTACACCTCACATCCCAGAATAAGACTCGGGTGGGAGACAAATGAATGGTTACTGAGATTTCTGATGCAAGACGTGGGATTTGCGATGAAAGATCGTGGTCCTTCGGCACGTTTGAGCTGGTATGGGGTAAAACAGTACGTGTACTGGAGAGAGCCTGTCCTGTCAGAAAACAGGAGCCACCAGCGCTCGTGTGAGTCCACAGCACTGCACACCAGCTGAGACAAAGGGATTACATACATAGGGCACAAGCGTATCGAGAAAAACTCATCAACCCAGTGCACTGTATGACTGTGGGGGTTTTTCTGAACATAGGATGCAGATTTTGTGGCTGGCTGCTCCTAAGGAGGTACTGCTGAGGTCACTCAGTCGGGGGAGACGCTTACGTTCTGATTGGTGTACCAGTAGAGGGAGGAGTCCTTCAGGATGAACCAGTACTTCTTCCACTTCTGGGTGAAGTAGCCCTTGGCGTCCTTCTTCTTCCACAGCCAGCCCTCGCAGTCGCCGTGCCCCAGGTCCTTGCAGGAGATGCGCCGCCGGCTGCCGCTGGTCAAGCCTGGCGGGGAGGGGGGGGGGGGGGGGGTGTAGCAAAGAGGGTAACAAGGAGGGAACCCCAAATATCCCCAAGGGAAAGCACAACGAAACCTGCACTGCATCCTGCACTAAGCCCTCGTTCCTGTCAATCCGACAATGCCATGCAGCTCCTGCTCTTTACATATCAAACCGGAACTTCTCCTCTTATTCCAGAGGGGTCCAGAGCCCTTACTTACTCACTATAAGCCATTTAGCTCCCAACAGGATTGTAGCATTGAATATCAACCTCGCGGTCAAAACAGAAAGCTGCACAGCTCACCTTTGGTTCTCTTTTTGGTCTTAGTTCTTAAGGAGGCATAATGAAAGGACTGCAGTAGAGAGAGACAGCAAGAGAGAGAGAAGGAGAGAAATAAAGAGAAAGAGAGAGAGATTAGGAGGATTGATGCAGGGCAGCTGCTAATCCCAACAGGAGGGTCTGTCTGATTTCAGAGACAGTGAACCATGCCGTGCTACAAATCTAGACATCAGGATCAGAGGTAGGTCCTCTGCCAGACATTAGAATCAGTGGCAGGTGCTCTTTCAGATATTATAATCAGGGTCAGGTACTCTTCCAGACTTTAGTATCAGAGGCAGGTACACTTGATGGAAAGAAATAACAAAAGTGAAGAAAAAAAAGAAGGAACTGTTTCCACCCCCTGTGTCTGCCTGATGTTTAAATAATGTGCTATTGATCTGGCGTTGAAGGCACTCTGCTGCACATTGCAGTTATCGGCCAAATGTCCTGTGGGAAACACTCAGGCCTTAAGTCTTAAGTTGAGTTCTCCATTTTCTTGGGAGGAATATATAACAATTAGCTTACAATTATACAGCTGGATATTTTACTTGCATTGCAATTAGCTTACAATTGTACAGCTGGATATTCATTAATATTCAAATCAAGTGTCTTTCTCTGGAGATAACGGTAGGATCCTATCCAGGATTCAAACCTGCAGTCCTAAACCCCGGTGGCACCCAGTAGGTTCTCAAGCATTTTAAAAATTCCCACAATGCAGTTCCTCCATTTCTCTTTTTTGCATGACAAGTTGCATCGCAGTGATTTAAAGTAACTACACTGCTTTTGGATGTGTGTTGTAAATTTCAAGTCGATCACAATTTTACCTTTAACGATAGACATACCTTCCTCATGGATGTGCTGCTTTGTCTGTCCATACCAGAACCAGCATACCTGCCAATGGGTAAAAGAAAAGGTGGAGCTGAGAGGACATATAACTCCAGCAGCTACACACATCTCTGTTAGGATAATGTTATTCATTATCCCACACTATTCAAGATAGTGATGGTAATTATGATGTTATGTATTATTTACATGTAAATGTAAATGTCTTTTGGCAAAATAACTTACAAAGCCATCATGTAGCATAACACACATAGAATGCATTCAGAATATTTATTATTTACTATATACTGTCTTTTGAAATTATGCTGTTGATGACGCTAACCCCTAACCAACAAGCAAGGAGAAGTGTTGCCACTTACCTGTCTGCATCTGCACGCAACGTGTCTCCAGCTCTCTGGAAGAACACAGGAGACAGAGGGTCGTTAGTGAGAAGGACACACTGATATAGAACACACAGAGCTCACACCTCCAGCTGCAGTGTGTTTTGCTTGTTCATGTTCATGTTCATGTTGCACTATAGCATGTTAAAAGCAACAAAAAAGCAACATGGGTGCTGTGCACGTGAATGTGTTTTTGTGTATTTGTAAGTGTGTGTTTGTGTTTTTCACAGTTCTAAATACCAGCACCATCGAGGACAAGGCACTCAAAAACATTCAGACGGAGATCTATGAGGGCCACAGAAGCAGAGATCAGTGGGTAATGTTGTCCTGAAAGAAGAACCCAGGCATCCCACTGTGCCAGAGCGTCACTGCAACTTGCTTCTCCCTCTCCACCAATCTCATAAGCTCATACTAAAACTGTGACACAAATTCGGCCAACCAATTTACCTCGAGGCCTACGAAAGACTGCTCCCCGCCCCCTCAACTTCCAAATCCCCCCTTGCCCAAACCACCTCCCAGCCCCCAGTGCAAATCCGGCCCCCCCAGCCAGCGAGCACGAATCACATCTTTCCATCTATTATTAAGTTGAGCTGAGGATCTTCGCACCTCGGGGGAACGGTGCGTATTTATAGCGGACGCCTCATGACGGGGACGTGTCTTGACGTGGCTCCCGGTGCAGACTTGCGCTGGCTTTCTCTCTTCCCTCTCCAGCCCCTGGGTCCGCGCGATACGTGTGATCTGATTGGCCGCTGCTTCAGGCTCATCTATCGGGCCCTCGCAGGCACGTGGGCCATAGCAACGCGCGATCGTCGCCTCCATCCCCTCCCGTCCTTTCCCGTCAAGAGACAGCAGGGTGCAAACCCTGCCCCATAGCAGCCCGCAGTGCTGACTGAATCCATGCAAACGGCCGGCCCTATTATACAAACTGCAGTCAATAGACCAGTCAATTGAAATTGGGTGGAATCAAATCAATTTGTGTTTGATCTATACCTATGGAATTTCGTTTAATCACATCCCATGCCCCTATCTCTCTCTCTCACTCTCTTTCTCTCTGTTTCTCTCTCTCTCTCTGTCTCTCGCTCTATCACACTCTTTGGTCTGCACAAATCTGCAGAGGGATTTCAGATCTGTACCTATGCTTACGCTCCAGGGGAACAGGCAAATGGGGCAGAAACTTGGGCTAGCTCATCAGTTGCGGTCCATCAGGAACCTGCTGATTCCCTCCCTGCGTCGTTGTGAAACCCCTGCCTGGCACAAATGTGGCAGAATGAAGCCCGTACTACAGGGAGCGAGTCTGTGCAAATGGCCTGCACGCCCTACATCTCTCAGACTGACTGCCTTTGTAGCTCCAGCTCCGTGTACTGGGGGGTGCAATAACCGGCTGTCTCCACGGCAGAGAGCACCGCGTTGCTATGGTAGGTCGCCCCAGGCGACGTGATGTAGAGCCGTGCTCTGAGTGCACCGTTATCTGCATGAGTGACAAGGAGAGCTCAAGGCACCTTCTTTTTCTTTTCACATGAATCAAAATATTTGAATGAACAGTCAGACAGCCTTCATTGGTTGGATTTTCCCGTGGTAACTTGGCTGAAAGAAACGCATTTGCCTTTAAGATCAAGAGGAGGTTTAAGGGTTCAAATCCAGTTTGGCGGCAGCGTGGACTGGCTTAACAGCTCGTCAAATGGAACATAACCCCGGGGACACAAAGACAACCAAAAAAATAAACAAAGAAATTATCACATGAAATTCAGTGTCAATCTCAAAGCTAATTTCCATGACAACCCTTGCAGAGTCCACATGCAGAGAAGGACCAACGCCTAATCAGGGCTCCAACACAGTATTGATCTGTCAGTCAGAAGCTGGTAAATATGAGGGGAAAGATAAGCCATGTGTTTACATTGGGATCTCACAGAGGGTGCGGCATAGACATGCATATTTAACTAGGCAGGCAGGCGCACCTTCAGCTAACATAAGCTTGAGAAGTCCTCAAAGTAAGCCTGTACTAGGCATGCTGAGGGCAAAACATTAGACCTCCCATTAAAATGAATGGGGAATATCAGACTTTTCAAGGTAAAATAAAACTTATGATGGTATTCTGAAACTCGATTAACAATCGTTACGTTTCATATGAAAAGCAGATTGTAAAAATATGTAATAAGTACTAAAATATGCACATTTAACATATTTTCCCTAGACTTCTGGACCAAAACAGCCATTGTTCCACAAACTTCTACACATAATGAAATATATGATCACGAATTGACCGATCAGGTTTTCTTTGGTAGTTAAATCATCTTGGTTTTCTACACACAATTCAATGGGCAGAAATCTCTTTTGCCCTCAACAACAGTACAGGCTGTTTCCCGTTATTTCCTAGGCTTCACTGCCTGGCCCCTCCTACCCGCTCCAGTTCCCATGTATGCTCTATGGGGTGCGGTCATTGTGTTTCATGTCCGTGTTGTTTGTGCCATGTGCTCCCTGCAGAGGCCCACACTGATACTCACGTGGTAGAGAGGAACGGTGTTGCTCTCGGGCAGTGGGAAGGGCAGCCCCTCGGGGGGGCCTGAGTCCAGCCTGACGGTGGAGGCCAGCAGGGAGTTGGGGCTGATGGGAAAGCTGGGGCTGCTGGGGCTCTTGCCCTTCTTGCGGGAACGCCGGCCCGTGTCGCGCTTGCATTCCCGAGGCGCCTCCGGCTCCTCCTGGATCACCAGGATCTTGTCGTCGCTCAGGTAGCGCAGGAGAGAGCTGTCCGAGTCTGTGCACAGGGGCGGACGGAGAGAAGGAGGAGGGAGGCTAGCCGGTTAGCAAACCGCCTGCGTGAAAACGAGGCCCTCAAAATACTCACTACGCTCTGTTTGTGCTGACCCTGCTCGCTGGCGGAGAACAATGGTGAAAAAATATCCAACAATAAGAACAATAGCGCTGGCACCTCAACAGAATATAAAAAATAAGGGGAGAATGATCTATGGACAGAACTGGAGAGCAAATGTGAAAAGTATTTAGAACTGCAACTCCCATATATACGTTTTCCACCCTTTGGCTGATCTGAAAGCTTTTCCTTGAATGATATACTCAGGTTTATTTTATTGTTTTTTACTCAACCATAACCAAGACAAAAATGGCAAAAATGATTTGGTAATTAAACACACGAAACATTTCAGGCTATTGCGATGTATTAGGCATTTGCAGTTAATAGGATTTGTCTTTTATCAGGCCTTTAGACAGACGGACAGAATCTTATCTTTTATCTAATCAACTGGCTTTGAATGCATGACATACCCAACCCTCAAGAACCACGATTGGCGAAAACATAACTAACCCTTCCCAGCTCGAGAAACAGGTGATTTAGGATGATGAGAAAACAGTATGGGTAGTTCATCTTGAGGACCAGGGCCCAGGGCCTCGTCTCTCAAAAGCAATTTGTGAAGATTTTCAGTCGCACCTCGCAATAGCTTGTCCAAATGCATTTCACGAAAATGCATCACTGGCTAATCATAAATAAAAGCGCAATGACCACAGGCCGCCTGAACATTCGGTTCTTTTCCTGCAATTATGGCGCGAGATGTAGATTGCCAGGGCATGAAATATTACATTTACGCAACCGTCTTGACAGAGAGCTTAGATCAAACACTAACAGCAGCATGGCCATACCCGTCTTGCGTCAAGTGTTCCCTTATAAAAAAGAAGCACATCAAAGTTTTTAAAGTATACTTCAGTGCATCACATTTACTTTTAAAATATATTTGAAGTTTTTGTTTTTTTTAAAGTACATTGTAAAACTAAGTATATCACTTTAGGATACAAAGCTTAAAAAGTAGGTCATAAATCTACACTTAAAGTATAGTTTCAGAAAATATTTAGTATACTTAAATTGGCCAATTTAAAGTTTTTAAAGTTTTTTTTTAAACTGTGATCTAAGTTTACTTCCAGAAAGTGAAGTGAAAGTGGATTTAGTTCAGAAAAAATGTGTACACAAGGCATACTTTTATACCCTTGTTTTCTGGAAGGGACAAAAGGTCTCCACTTCCTGGCAGCCAGCAGGCTTCTTGAGGTTGTCGTACAATGCCCAGGAATAAGCAAAGCCTCTGCATCCAGAGCAACCAGTGACAAGTATGCACACCGTGTACTCTCCAAAAAGTCCTTGGTGCAATTTAATGGGTCACAAATTTCCATCAGGGCACTGACCGAGAACATACTTTTGTTTGTAGAAAAGGGTGCCACTTGATAAGGATACTTTGTGTGTGATGCTAATCGCAGAGTATTAGATGCCATAATTACCCTGGGAGCACACAAAAGCTACATTTGTAACAACAGTGATTTGTGTCACTGCTTCATCAGAGGTGACATTACTGATGGATGGCTTCTAGGTGCCAGTGGGTTGAACAAATCTGAACATTACAAATAGCATAATACTTAATGTTACTGTAAAGTGTAGGCCTACTGGGGAGACCTCATAAACAACCAAAATAAACAGTACAAATTTTTTCCACCCTCCAGATACCCCTTGGAAAGGCACTTGTGGCCAATCCACCTAGAGCAGAAAAGCGCTACAATGTTGCGTAAATGCGTGAAACCAAAAAAAAAGGCAGGGGGATGAGAACAATTGCCGATTTACTAATTGCCTACCTGAACGCGTTTTGCAACATATGTTTATTGCTTGCATTTGTGAATTCTGTGCGAAACACTCCAAACAGAGCAGGATAATTCTATCGCATCTCGCAGAGCTCAGCTCCCATGTTGCAACTTTCATAAAATGAGCCCCAGGCTTGAAAAGCCATCTGTAAAGAGTGTTTTTTCCTTAGATGAAGCTGCTACTTACACGTGTCATCTATTCGTGGGGCCAGTGAAGAAGGATGGGGGGGGAGGCTTGCTGGAGTGGGCGGTGACTATGTATAGCTTGGGGTGTGTGGGAGTAAGGCCCAGTTGTCCACCCACCAGGGGCTGATGTTAATGCGATTCATGGACTTTCAGAGAAACACGCTGCTGTCGATTTGCTAGCGCCGCCTGAATGCAAATTGGGAGTGTGGCGTGTGACTGGAAGCAGAAAAGGGTGGGCTGGTTACACCCCCCCTCCCCCCCCCAGCTCCTCCACACCGTCCCCGTCTCAGTCCACCACCATGCACATGAGCTTCTCTCTTTGGGGGGGAGGAGGTAACAATGACTAGCCCATATGGTCAATACCTCTATTTGTATGCTTTGGCAAGGTTGACAATAAATAAATGGCGAAAGAAAAGCATCCTAGTGCATTTCGCCACAGCAGAAACTGCACTGCTCTTGTGCGCTCAGGCTATTTCCTGATCACACGCAAAGCCTCCTTGGTTCATGTGACTCCCTGTGACAGGAAATTAAAGCGAGACCCCCACACCCACTAATAATTAAGTTAGGCATGTAGCATCCCTTACATTCAGAAAACAACCGATAGAAAAATCCTCTGCACAGTTGTTTTCCATGGCAAGTAATAACTGCATTTTTCAAGACACTATTAATCTATAAAATCTAAAATAAATTATTAAACTGACATGTTCTAAATGTGGAAAGGCCATAAATTATGGAATAAACAAGAAAAAGATTTATAATACTAGAGTTAAAAATGCTAACAGCTATTGGTAATAAAATATAAAATAAATAATAAAATAAGGTAACACAATAAAGTTAGGCACTGAATGTGACACAGAGAAAGCAGAGGAGTCAGTCATCACCAAAGGTGCAGATGGAACCAATGTTATATTCTCTAAAATTGATTCTCATCCCACTCTTCCTCTCTTATGTCCTTTAGGAGGAAGGTTCTCCCATAATTTCCTGCCCTGCCTGGTGGCAAGAGGCTAGCCTAATTAAATCTGATAATACGCACCAAATCGAGCTCCAAATCCAGTCACACCAGTAACTCGAGTCACCCCCACACTACACTGCATCCTCTCCCAAATCTGTGTTCAGAATCTATTATTAACGCTCTTAGATGTGAGGTCATGCATTTATGCATGTGTCTGCAGTTCATTTTCTGTTTGTACAGTATTTCTGCTCTCTGTATTTGTTTATTCATTTGCCGACTGCCGTTCATCTGATTACAAGAGCCTGGATCATTCAATGTGTTCATTCTAATCCCAGTTACTGGAAAAATAAATAAGAAATTATAATAAAAGTATTATAATTGTAATTATTTTTAAAATCACTCCTGATATTGAATATAACTAATATGCCATATAGCCTACAGTCGAGGCTCAGCAGGGCCGCAATGGATAGAGAACAGGAGATACATGGACGAAGTGTTAGATTTAACCTCCATATGTTTGCAGAGTAAATATTAAGTACCTGCAAATCATGAATCTATCCAATTGACTCTGAAGGATCATCCCATCTACAGATGACAGGGATATAATGGGTCTGTGTACATATGGATTTATACAAAAATGCTGCAGAGTTCAGTGAAAGACATTTGCTCCTACTTCATACCTACTTTGTGTCCACATGTTTAACATACTTCCAGGAAGGTTACACAGTAAATTAATGCTGAGGCAAGACTGTAGAGACAAAGTTGGTATTCACAGGTGCCCACCGTGCAACTAGAATGATCCTGTGTTGATTTTTGTCAGATGTATGACACATCAGTTATAAAAAAAAAAAACCAGACCCAGGTTAATTAGAGACCACAGAAGAATAATTGGAAAATGTGGCTAGAGAACAGAAAACGGCAGAATGCTTGGAGCCATGCGCACAGCAATAGCGTGATGAAAAGCGATGCAAATGAAGTCCCTGTGCGCCTGTGGAAAGGGGGCACTATGACTTTACTCATACTGACTGCGACGCGTGGCTGTCTGGATGCTACGCCTGGCCTGCGTATCGAGGGCGCTAGCTGTGTGGCGGTTGGGGTGGCCTGACCCACCTCTGCTGCCCCTCTTGTACATACTGGGCTCCTTGGTTTCCGTCATCCAATTGTACTCCGTTGGCATGGAAACTGGCCTGAGGTCACCTGAAAAGAAGTCCAAGGAGCACGTCAACCAGAGTGCGTGGGGGTGGGCGTGCGAGGGAGAGAGGGAGTCAGGAGCATGTTAACCGTAGTGCGTGGAGCTGGGCGTGCGTGGGCGGGGGGGGAGGAGTGGTCAGGTGGAGAGATTTGGGGCGTGGGGGCGGGGCGTCAGTCCAGGTGTTGCGGAAATTACAAAGGGAATGTAAAGAGGAAGAGGCAGCAAGGAGAAGTGACTATCGGGAGAGTGAGAGAGAAAAAGAGAGAGAGAGAGAGAAGGCAGAGCAAAAAAGAAGATTGCTTATAGCGAAAGGGAGTGAAAGATTAGAGTGTGAGAGGTAAAAAGGGAGTGAGGAAGACAAAAGTTAGCGAGCGTGTGCGAGGGAGGAGGGCACACGTGCTTCCAGTGTAGGAGATAAGGTGAGCGCCTCACAGTTTAGCGTCAGCCCAGCCACCACACTGCGCCTCCCTCTGCCGGGGCTGTTCTGGTGGATAAGGCCCACAGGCCCTATCTTTGCACTAGCAGGCATGGCGGTCTCTGAACAAGTCGTCCCCAGCCAAGCTATGCGGGACGGTTCCCTTTTCTAGCGCGCCGATAGGAGCTGGTGGCTGGCTGGAGATGCGATCTACTCCTGGCGTGCAGAAGGCGCATAGCAAACGACCAGGGGAGCCGCGCGTCTGTGGATCTGTCCCAGTGAGCCTCGGTCACGGTGACAGAGACCTGGAGAGATGGAGCTGATGGAAGCAGGGCTAAGGAAGCGGGCTAGCGGCACATGCAGGCACACACAGAGGGAAAGAGCCACGGGGCGTGGCATGCACGAGGCCGAGGGAGCGGGGCTCCCGCCTTACCGTGAGTCGGGGTCTTCTCTCTCCTGCGGACCCCCGTGGAGCGGCCCCGGTCGTACTCGGGCCCCAGGTGCACGCCCTCGCCCTCCATGAAGGTGTAGTACCTGCCGCTCTCGTGGTCGAGGTAGTAGCTGGGAGAGTCGGAGCCCTTCATGCCCGACTTGCCCATGCTGTACTTGCTGATGTCATCGCAGGACATGACGGCCATCTCGTCCCTGCAGGGGAGGAAGGGAAACCCCATCAGAGTCCTGAGCCATGCTAAAGCACTGGGAGAACACCTGCTTAAGAACAGTTCTGCTGAATCTTTAGTATCAAACTCAAGCAGCATGCATGATTCACTAATATCACATTGTAGACTTTGAATTGGAGAGGCTATGATGAGCTGGCCTGCTTACCGGGGTCCATAGAGTCCTGAGACAGGGGACAGAATGAAAACATCCTGCATGTTGGAACCGTCCATTGTGGAAGACATACCCATGGTGCCAGTTGGAGTGATGGGGTCACTGGTAGGGCTGGTGAGAATTGGCTAGAGAGACAGGGAAAGAGAGAAAGATAGAGAGAGAGGAAGGGAGGAAGAGCGGGAGAGAGAGAGAGAGAGAGAGAGAGAGAGAGAGAGAGAGAGAGAGAGAGAGAGCTGTCAGCGTCAGTAACCTTTTCCAATATGCCGCATGCTCAGACTCAGCTCTGTTAAACAAATCTGAACAAGCCAAAACAAATCTTAAATAAATCTGAAAAACACATTCAGAAAGGCATATTAACCTTTACAAAGATAGAAGTAATAGCAACCTGACGAAAATATATGTGGTCACAGTGAGACGGGTGAAATTGATATCTACTACACTTATCCTCATCTGTGGAAAACATTCAGAATTAAAAGAACTTAAAAATTTGAGTCAGACTGAAACATTTTTCATTCCATGAAAGAGAGAAATTTTTTTTAGTTTTACTATAAGAGATCCTATAAGATAGCACCATAACTGTGATGAGGGAGAGAGGAAGAAAGAGATAGAAGCACAGACCAAGAAAGATAGAGTAAGAGAGAGAGAGAGAGAGAGAGGGAGAGAGAGAGAGGGGTCAGACAGACAGACACAGAGAGACACAGAGACTAAGAAAGATGGTTGAAGCATCAAGATCCTGCTATCAGTGGCATATCCTACCCAGGGACAGATTTCAGCCTAACACCTTTGGAGACACAATCAGTTACCTAATGGGGTGAAAGTAACACAGACTTCTTGTGGCAAGGAAGAGTGTTCAATCACAATTTCAGTGAGGTACTGTAAAAAGCCAAGACCTGGCTCCTGCATGTAGTATAGAGGAAAGAGCCATAGGGTGGTATGAGAAGCAGTAAACAATGATTGTCCAGAAAACATTCAGATCTTAAGAAATCAAATATAACTGTACACTAGGGACAACAAACTACAATAAACTACAAATGACATATACCTAGGATTCAAGATTAATTCCAATGTGAATTTCAATCATACCTATACAGAACCGTACGTTTGGGACTTTTCAGGGTTTGCTACAGAAATAACCTCGGTGACTACAGACTCTCAGCCCTTGGGAACATTGACTTCTCTACCTTCTGTAAACACACAGAATCCAGATACAACTTTGCATAGCCTCACAATAATTATTATTTTGCCTTTTTTCCTTCTTTTTCCTGCCGATTTAATCATCACAATTGATACATAATCAATAATTCTCCCCATTAGACATGTAGCTACATCTGCCCATAACATCTGATCAAAGTAGTCTGAGCAAAGTAGCCAATTGCATGATTCTCAAACACGCAGGCAAAATGGACATATAAGGAAATGCACATATGATGCTATTTCAGCCAACAGAACATGACAACCTTGTAGTCACCATCTTTTTTTGCTTGGAAGCTAGCCTGCTTGCTTAGTAGTGAACTACTACTGTTAACTACATTTTAACTAGGCTACTGTAGCTACCTTGCAAACACCACATTTCTAAATGAAAATTAGCTAGGCACTAATTAGTATTTGGCTGGGAACATTTTTGATTGATATAGAAATTGTGGGGCCCACTTACAAAGAAGTTTTTGCCAATGGATGGATATAGAGATACATAAATAAATAAAGAAATAAATAAATGAAAGAATGAATTAATGAATGAATATCCTCTATGTAGACCAGCAAATACCAAACAATGCATGCAGGTCAGAATTACGCTAATATTCACACCTCACTAACACCTACTGTACAAAAGCTAGCTAAATTGTTGAAGCACATATATAAACCACCACTCATACCATTATAAGAGAGTCCAGCTGCTGGCCCTGAAGTACAGTTTACTAAGTGCCACTGACCTCACAGAGCCTCAGGAAAGAGCTCGTCCACTAATACCAATCTCAATCATCCAAATTATATCAAAAAAAGAAGAAAAAAAAGGCATTGCACATTAGGACACTAAAAAAAATCTAAGCATTGCCATGCTATCTTGACAATACACTGTGATAAAATCTCTGGCCATAATGAAAAATTACAAACACAGAAATAAATTCACAATCAGAGCCTGGCTTCACAGATTGTCTCTTACCAGCAGACTTGGCTGCTGAGAGAAGAAAGACAGTGCTGAACAGGAGCTCCACACAGAGCTGCACTTCATAATCAAATGTGATAAATATACACAAATTAGTGAAAATGACTTTCCCAAAATAAAAATGTGACACCCAAACTTCCTGCCTGAAAGACAACAATTTCACATCTTTCTATAAAAGGAAACCTGCTGTACAAATTTGGTGGCACAACATTTGCAATCTACCTCTTGGTGTTGGGATGGGATGTTACAGAATATTGTAGAACCCAGCTAATAAGAACCCACCAGAACTGGTGAGTACGCTCCGATGTGCGACAACAGCCTAGGCACTGTTTCACATGTACTTGGGCCTCAGAGTCAGGATCCCTGCACCTCACATGGAGCTGGGTACAAATCCCAAGAGACCTCTGAGTTCTAGCAGCAGAATCTCAGTCACAGGAGCTCCGAGTACTGAGACAGGTAACTTAAGACCTCTGAATCAGGTTAGAAGTTATAAGACCTCTGAGTTTCTTCTAAGCTAGAAACAAGTCCCCTGACCTCTGAGACAAAGCCAGAGGGGGGTGCTGGCGCCCGCCATGGACTCCGAAATGCAAGTATGCTGCCCAGCACCAAGGCCTAGGCATCGCATTTGTCTCTGGGCTTCTCCTTTTTTTCATAGCTCCTTTCCCTACTCTTATGAACAAAATGTCCTATACATTGTGGTTACAGGTTTTGAAAATGAATGGGGGCAGATAAACTTGTTTTCCTCCACATGACAAAATCCAAATCCTTACATGCCATTGGCATTGAAACACTTGACACAGTACATACGCAGCAATGCACATGAATACTATGCAAAAAGACAGCTATGACAACCAAGACTAACAATATGGTTACATTAGCATGTTACTCCTGATTGTGTTGATTTATTTTGCAATTGCAGTGTGAAGGCATACTGGGAGCATTGATTTCTTATAGTACAAGAAGACAAAACATTCATGCACAGTAATCATTCTGTAGTAGTAAGGGCTTCTAGCAGCCTAGCCATTCCCAAATCGGTCAAAAAAAAACTGAGTCATAGACATTTGTCTGCGATGCCATCACGCCATCACATGGGATGCCTCTTATCTGTATTTTTTCCCCCCCACCGGATAAGGGACGGAAAGCCAGGCGATGCAGTGGAGTATTAATCACGCAAATTATCTCTCTCCCCTCTCCCCTTCTGTCTCCCTCCAGCAAGTCACGACATTGTGATCAAACTGCCGTGTTGATTACCAAAGAGGATGCTGCCATTCTCCCTCCAGGCCTGGAGCTCCTTCATTTCCATGCTAATGAGCACAGATATTCAGGAACACAAACGCAGCAAGAAATATATTTCAGGAAAAATACATTTTTCCTTGGAACTCCCCCTCTCCTCACCACCCACCCCTCCCCCTCCAAAACAGATAAAGGGTTGTGACAGAAGTGACATCCGCCCTTAATAACTGTGCACAGGTACTTAGCAACCAGGAAACACTCGGCAAAAGGTCTCTTGGCAACCACAAATCGGATGGCAACTGGTTAGCCTTGCAAGCAGAGATGACGCTGAAAATGTCAACACTAGATATACCAGGGAACCAGAGTTCAACGACAAGTGATATCTGAAAATGAATTTGTTCAGTTCTTTGATTAAATACAGGCTATTTCACCAACAGAGCCATGGGTACGCTATCTATCAGTAGGAAGAGGTCACAAACATATGCTTGAGCCAATCTAAACCAATAGCACTTCAGAGTGTGAGTTCTGCTTCCCTGACAACACATCTCACATTAATATGAATGAACATGTGAGCCAAAAATACATTTCATAGAAGCCTATGAGGATTTTTAAAGTGACTGTGATTTTCTAGTACACAGTTCAGACCTTAGGTTGTAATATGTAATAGGTTCAGTATCAGTAACAATCTCATTTGCTCTTCCAACACAGTAAAAAATTTAATGTCAGGCTGGCATCATCCTGTAAAGATATCGTCTGGTTTCAAATCACTGCATTGCCCAGGGAGCGAGGGTTTTAGACAGCTGGGGTTTTAGCGGCCTACCCAAATCAACATCAGAGATTAAGATGAGCATTACAGCATGATCGTGATTGGGCTTTCCAAACTGAAGAGGAAACAGGAAAAACAGCTATAAAAAGAAAAATGTAGTTTTTATATCTTGCTCCATGATTTTATAAAGGTATCTCATTGTCATATATAATTTATTTTAAAACTTAACAAGGCAAACAATTGCTCAAAAGAAACAAAGATGTGCATACAAATGAGGCATTAGTGAGTATTCAGCAAACAAATGTGGCATTTCACTATTGGCCAAATGTTTTGTTTTTTTTAATTTGTATAATAATATATACAGAACCACCATATATTCTTCATGAATGTCAGTATAAACATTCTGAAACATTGGGGATTCGCAATCATGTGATGCAAACTCATTTCATTTCATGTTGCAGAGGCCCAAAGTGCACACCAGAATGTAGTGTGCATACAACACATAACGCTACAGGCAGAGTAGGGAAGATCAGGGAAATAACAGTTTTCACCTTTGACTAAATTCTGAAAATATTACTAGAGCTACAGTAAATGAATCATTTTTAACACAAACAACCTACATTCCTTGACTATGATTACATACCATTACATTTCTGGGACATACCATTCACTAGCAATTTGACCAAAAGTACCAGGTGTGAAAAGTTTCTTACCCCGTGAGTGGGGAAAAAAAAAACCAACATGATTTCTGGTTAACATACATAACTCATGTATTCAAATTAATAATAACATACATTTTTGGTGTGCCGCTGAATGGATCTTCAGGTATTAGTGCACACACCAGTGTGCATTACCTAAGTTTGAGTATCTAACAGGGAGTACTATACATCTCCCCTACTAAACAGGAGGGATACCAGGACCCCCCCCAGTATCTAGATGCAGATCCAAACAACAGGTGGTGCTGGGGTGGTAGAGGGTGAGTCCAATTCTGAGCAGCAGCAGTGAAGCCAGTGATTCCAGTAAATACCCCAACCTGTAGGTACCTAGCAACCAGACACTCATTCTAGGCCCTTTCGCTCTAGTCAAGTGGAAAGTCAGCTGTATGCTAGGTTCACTGTCAATCACATACCTTAGTATTAGAATTAAATTTGATCTAGAATGTTGTCTATCATTGATAGCAAGCTAGCCACCTACTCTATAATTTGCTTCAAAACTACAGCTATACTGTCGTAGCAAAATCATAGCGAATATTGTCTTACAACACAGTAAAGTGGACACTTGCTAGATTGAATAAATATTGCACATATTTTCACCAAACTGCTTAGTTAGCTCAGTGCTGATGTTTAATGTAAAACAAGTGTTCTTTATCATACATTTCAGCTTCTGCAATCCCATGCATTCATAGTTTTTTTTTTTTTTTTTAAGCTAGATAGCACATTGCGCGCACACACACACACGCACTCACATACACACACAATTCCCTGCTCAAATTTAGCTCATGCTAGCTAGTTAGCCGTCAGCCATAAGTAAGCCGCAACAAGGCACAAGGGAACTTTTATAGCTCATAAGGAAAAAGGAATGTTACGTGCGTTTTACTGAATGTTGACATTGCCTTGACAATCTATTTAACTTTGCCTGTGACTAACGCATCTGGGGAGTGTTAATTTTCTAAACTGTCACCGATAAAGAACAAAATGAGATCTCCATGGGACGAGAAAAAGCTGAGCAGTCTCACTCGCAAATCCTTAGAAAGTGACTTGTTAAGCGACTTGGATTTCAGTGATATCATTACATCACTCCTCAGCTTGAAAAGCAAGAAAGAAGAGCTTCTAAATAGGTAGGCTGCCTCTCTCTTGTTTCATTAAAGCCCTGACTTACTTGGAATGTTAGTGTGACATATTATTTAGATTATTAGGCCTATCAGACTACATTGAACCCATAAGCAGGTGACTCCTCCACTGTGTAGGCCTATGCTTATGGCTGCTGTCCTTTGTTTTTTTGGATTTGACTCCCTGCGGATTCTTATGGTATATCATTGTGCTGCTGAAGATATTCTTTAGTTGAAACTGACTGCAATCTGTAATTGATGTGTTATTCACGTGTGAGCTGTTTGGTGAATAGCAGTAGGCTTACATATTGGCTGTGTATTGATTCAATAGGCCACATGAGCATTCATGTTCAGTAGGCTATCGTTCCTCTGTTGTGCAGTTGTCTGATGGCAGCAATAATTCTGTTGTTGAGCTGTTGTTGATTTCACCACATGAAAGTAAATTAGGCCTAAACCTAGCACTTATGCTTTTCTGTGCTATCATGTTTTTAAAAAGTTATATTTATCTATTTATTAAATTTTATTTTTTGGGGGGATGGCGCTAAAGGCTGTCATAGCCTTGGGGCCCACATAGTCTTAATCCGGCCCTGGTCTATATATATCACTTTCACACACAAAGTTCAAGTTCAGTTTCAGCAGAAAGTTCAGTTCAGTTTAAGCAGCATAGACACATAGGCTGCTCATTTCTAGCCCATTACGGGCTTTCAAACTTTGTAGCCCAAACAGGAGACATTGTAGTGAACAGCACCAAGGTTTTGCATTCAGTAATGCACCTCCATCTTTTCCATGCACCGTATCGTGCGTTAAAACACAGAAGACATGGCGGTCAATGTAACAGTAAAGGTTAGAGATAGCCACCAAATTTATGCAAACAAACACAGCCAAGCTTCAGTTGCAATGACACCAGAGGAATAGGCAGAGGAGGAAGAAACTGCACCAGCGCCAATGAATGTGAACGACTTGCTGAAAGAGGAAAAAAAAAAACACCCAACATAACAAAAAATTGTCCAAATTATGAAAAGCTGCCCAAAGCCATTTCCCCCACACAATAAAAAAATAGCTCAATTGAGACAACACTGCCTGAAATACGTCAATCAAGCGCCACTTAGAAAGTATCAGCGTGAGTGTTACATTTTGCCCCATGTTACATTTGGCCCCGTGCTCCCCTACTGGAGCCTGCACCGGATGCTCCTTCCTACAAAGCCTGGCTTTCCTGTTAAGCAAAATCCTGATATCACTCAGGGCTAGTTTTAATGGATACAGCACTGGGAATGCTGGCTCTGTAGAGAGGAAGAGGTTGTGGGAGAAGGCAGTCTTCCCAGGCCTGCTCGGGATTATGACTGGGATTGAGAGAAAACAGTAATTTGCTAATTACAGCGACAGGCTGGCTGTCTCGGGTGGGACGCAGAGCGTTGAGCTCAGCTCAGCTCCGACAGTAAGATTACACACCACCACGGGAGCGAGAAGGTCAGGATCACAGCATGCAGAGCAATGCAATTTCACCTCCACAAAACAGCACTTATAGCAAAGGATTCATAACCAACTTCTTTTTTATTGTCATGAAAGGATGACTGCAGCGGTAGAGTGCAAAGGTACTAGAGATAAGGCTTCATAAACCCCATAGTCAATGGGGGTTTGACCACATTCCGTCAATCTCACAGCTAAATTCTTTCATCTCAACAGCAAAGCACTTTGATAGATTCAAATCAGTGAGCCGCTTACAGCACATGCAAAGTCTACTGAGGGGAAAACGAGGCTTTATGAACCCCAAAAAGGGTGGCCCTACCATGTGCGATCAGTCAGTGCCAGCCCACACTCAGCCCCACCATCACAAGCAAAATGGACAATGTTCAGTCCCCATCAACCCTGATCAAAACTTTTAGAAGATCAGAACCCCCAGGCACCAGCCTCTGCTTCGCAGTGTGGGGAAGCAGCAGTTGTCTTTTACAGCTTTGATCAACGTTCAGATGCCGTTTAATTGGTTCAATGGGTTGTAATATTAAAGTGATTAAAGACGTGGTTAAAGATTCTGTAATTGCTGGGGTTTACTGGAAGCTCTGCCCTCCAGTGCTAGAATTGAGTGTCTTCATTAGAAGCGTTTCCTCAGAGACGTACTGTATTCTGCTGCACACAAACTTTTGTTTTCTTATGCTGCGCTCGCATGCTAGCAGTAGCAGCCGACGGCTAACTGGATATAAATGAGGCGGCGACGGAAAGCTCCGCCGCCGCCGCCGTTGAATACCGCACAGCTCAACTCCGGAACCTTCCGTCTAGCTCAAATCTTTCAGCATTTGCCTTCATTCCGTAAAGGAGGGACAAAGCATCATTTTTTAAGAAGCAACATGAAGGATGGATGGGGTGACCCTGAACGTGCTTCCCCCTCCTGTCTGTTTACCCAGCGCAGGTAAATTAATGAGACGGTGAGTCCTCCCCCTCCCCATCCATGCTTGTACAGTACCATGCGCCTTTCCAAAATAATAAAACTACATCCTGCCAAATCGCCATGGCAACATTTACATGAGGTTTACTGTCCTGCATTAACGACTGGCACGACGTCAAAATGTGAACATTAGTCATCTCATAGGTTCAGCAACAGGTGATGCACTGGAAATTCAGTGCAAAACTTATATCAGAGCACACACATCTTATGAATTTGAAAGAGTAGAATCATTACTTAAATCTCTTTTGCCTTATTCTAAAATAGGGCGGCAGCAACTGTTTTGCCATACAGTCCTCCACCCAAGTATTAACAAAGCCCAACTTTGCAGCCCATCATGAGAAGGGTACTGAGTGGTATGGCTCCAGGTATTTGTTAATTATGTAGGCGTATGTAATATAAAGATAAGTGATAAGTAAGTAAATACATAACAAAGGACCACTAGTTTATTTGCCATATAATCATATCTGCTTTACACAGTGAAGGAATCAGCTTACTAAGAACACATTTAAATCATATCAGCTCATTTACAGATTTTAAATCAAAAGATCCTCATGAAATGTTCAGTGAAAGATTTAAGACCGTCTGTCCTCGGTCATGTAAAACTGTTTTGCCCTGATGAGACGTGAGGTGGGGTTCGTAGGTTGGCCGTCTCTCGAGCCACATGCACCTTCTGACCTATTATCCTTTCTCTATCTCTTACCATCTCTGCGTTCCTCCCATCTGAATAAAGCCAAACAAGGGGACAGTCTGTCTGCTGTCCTTTTAATAATAACAAAAACTGTCTGGCTCTGGTGTGTATGGCAAAACAAAATCATTATTGTGCCTACTCCCGGTGAGCTGTGTTGCAAGAAGTTTAATTTCACAGAGCAGCTGAGTACAACGATCCGTCTGTACGCTCAAATCACCCCTGAGGAACTGGAACACAGTCCAGCTCATTTCAAAACCTGGGCAGTTCCCTGCTACAAACAAATACCGCAGCAAAACATGTGCTGGAACCTGCAATGCCTTAAACAACACTTCATATAAAAACACACCATTGTTTTGCACAACTGCATGACAAATCTGAACACACTTGACCAACACTGCACCACACTTCAGCAAGGAACCTCCTTGTGGTACCCAGCCCAAATACAGAACACAGCTTCACAGGGTGTGTAAAAAGCTGGATGAAATCAGAACGCTTTTACTGGAACATTTTGAGAAGCTTTTTCACTTTTTTTTAGGTCAGACTACTCACTGCGAACAAGAGCCCTTCAGTCAAAATCGCTCAACATAGAAAATAGTGCGGAAATCATCTTATGAAATAAGCATCAGAGGGTACAGAAATAACTGGCGGGTACTGTAGCACAGCAGATTATGGATTACAGTCACGTATGGCAGGTTGTGGAGGTCAGGGATGGGTGTGAAAGAAAAAAAACCCTCCCCAGGCCTGTGGGAGCAAACAGACTGCTGCTTTATATCACACGACTGCCAGGTTCTGCCACTTCATATGCGCACACACACACATTAACACACACACACACACACACAACATACACAAACAGAACATAAACAAATACACACACATACACACACAAACACTCACAAACACACACCCACACACACACAAATACACACACATACAGCACACACCCACACACCCACATACACACATATAGAGTACACACACACACACACACAGCACGCACCCACACACACGCACATCATTCTCTCTACAGGCTGGAGTCTGCTTGTGCATACTCTCCACAGTATTCACTATGCACGATTTGGACACCCCTGAGCAGGCTGCACAGCGAGAGAAACAGAAACACAGTTTCACAGAACTGTTGTTCTGACGCTGCCTCGGGATTATGGCTGCCATTGTTGCAGAGTGATCTGTAGCATCTTCCTCATTTTATTGTTGTGGTTGTTTGCTGCTGGAATGTGATTGGCACCGCTATGAGGCACTTCAGCTGCGCGCAGTCCCGAGCAGGTGGCTGCCTGCTCTCCGTTCTGCTCGTCCCCATGCAAAGCCGGGCACAGAGAGCTCTTTCCAGAAGCCTCCGCTGGATAGAACTGCATTGAGCGCAATGATTTAAGTGCACCGAGAGCTGGCTCAGCACACCGGAGCACTGTCGGCGGTACGGCAATAAAGAATCCCAGAGACAAGCGTTTAATCCCGATGTGAAGCAGACAGTGCACAAAACCAGTACGCTGTGCTGTTTTAAATGCCGGCTGTGTCTCGGCACGGTTCACTACATGCGTGCTCTGACACAAGCAGACAAAATCTCAAATATTGAGCTTCTAATAAGCCAAGAAGCCACGGAATTGCTGGGCTGAAGCGTCAGAAATGGACCTAGACAAAGAGAAAGAGAAACATAAAGGAAGCGAGAGCGAGAGAGACAACTCAGCGAGATCAAGGAAGGCATACCGTATGAAAATGAATTAGTCTAATGCGCTTCTAAAAATAACAGCTGTGTGATCCAGGGCTCCCCAAGCGATCCGCAAGGGAGCTCTCTGACGTCAGCCCACACCCCCAACCCCTCTCCAACCTCCTCCTCCTTCTCCCCCTCCCCCACGCCAACCCCTCCTCTCCGAACCCATTCTCCATGCAGTCCCTGCCCCCCCTGCCTCCCTCAAAGTGCAGATAGGATGAAGGCTATGTTGAGATTCAGCGATCTTCCTGTGAAGCATTTCCCGTGGACCCCATCTTGTATGGGACACCAAAATTTTAGCTCCACGGATCTGGCCTTTGCTCCAGTGACGAGTAGCAGAAATTCTAAGAATGTCCGCATTTCATATGCAGAACACACCGCAGAATCTTCTTGCATTAGGGGAGAAACTCAGAATGGGCAGGAAATCGATGCTGCCCTTGAAAGAATGCTCCGTTGTGGACTGGGTGCCCATCCACGTCCAGTTCTTTTTCAACCAGGGTGAATAGGATGGGAGGGAAAAGGGGGTAGGGCTTTAGAAACAGGGGAGTTGTATCTAAAGTGGACATGACCAGCTGTGATGAAATCCTGTGATCATTACAAATGTGACTTCATATATGAGACCGTCATGGTACAGTACATACAGCTACTACACATCCAGAGAGGAGTTGTCTTTATGAACAAATGACACCAATTAGTGGCATGAAAGGAAATTTACTTTAAATATATCAAATATATTACTGGAAATGTATCTTGTCTTTCATACTATACTTTATGTTTATGTTTACATTATTTCAAAATGCACTTGAAATGCATATGCATTTCATATATTTCATACGAGAGTGTGGTCATTTTTCTTTTTTTCTATTTGAAGAATATATAGCACAAAACTGTTTATAAGACATGGTAACCTTATACCACAATTGCTTCCATTTCTTCTGCACCTACTGAACATAGTGCAAATGCTGCTCAGCTACAGTAAAATATTAATTCAACAGCGCTATTATGCCATAACACCTACAGTCAGATAAGAGCTTTCTCCAGGGAAGCTGTCCAAATAGATATCCCCCTACACATATCTCCTTCCCTGTAGCATTACTAAACAATTAATGGTGACCCCATATTCTAGCCTCTACCTTTCCTTCCTCATGATTATTGTCCTCTACAATAATTAAGATTATTGTAGCAAGATTGATTTTTAGATTGAGGTGCCGGGCCAATTATTTTTAATTAATTCTTTACATTTCCCGGTAGGACACTGGCTGAACCAACCAGAAGAACTCTGAGGAGTCTACACCTTCCATTCAATGCAAAGTTCAGTGAGCTGGGGATGAAGGGATTAAAGCTACTGCACCCTACTTTGACAAAATGTCTTTACTCCAAACACCTGCTACAGGACTTTGTTCTGTGGGGCTTTGCTTTAGATCTGAATCATGAGGGTGTCCAGTGAGTATTTGTCGCCGCGACTCCATCTCAACGGCCGTGATGGACAAATTAATGATGTCCTCAACCAGGCCAGGTTGAGCTGGTGTGAAGGGCTCATGGACAATGGAGCAATGAGATGATGAAGTAGGGCTTGAAGGGGGGTGGGGTTGGGAGAGGGGTTGGCAGGGTTGGAGTTACCTGGAGAGCGAGGGGTTTCCAGCGCACGTTCTTCAGTAAGGCGGGAGCAGAGGTCAGGGTGTTCTGCGGCCTCTTCTTCAACGTTAGGATGACTCCATTCGGGTCCTCCCGAAGAGCGTTGACCAGGTTCTTCAGCTGCCAGCCCACCTGAGGAAGCACACACACAGTGCCACAACAACCACAGCCTCGGCCTTTGCCTGTTCGCCCAAAGCCCCTCCCACAGGACAGGAGGTCCTAGCCAGCCCACCTGAGGAAGCACACACAGTGCCACAACAACCACAGCCATGGCCTTTGCCTCCCCGCCCACAGCCCCTCCCACAGGACAGGAGGTCCTACAGCAGCCAAAAACGACAAGGCAAAGAGGGCACTGTGCATCATTAAAGGAGCTACTCAGCAGTATTCATTGCCAGAACAGAAAGAAAATCACCCATTTCACCAAAAAATGGTGATGTGCTAGAAAAAACAAATAGTTCTTCAAAGATCCCCACCACTTCATTCAAAGCTGTCCAAATGTTGAAAAAATAAGACGTTTTGCAGGGCTAGCTAAGTTTAAAGGCAGCTAAGAATCATGTTGATAACCTTTGCACATTATATATGTATGCATACATACATCATTCTGCACTGTCAATCCATTTTAATTTTCAGGATGATTCTTGATCTCTCTCTTTCTCTCGCTCTCTCTCTCTCTCTCTCTCTCTCTCTCTCTCACACACACACACACACAAACACACTTTCACAAACAAATACATACACATTCATTCACACAGGAGCACACATGCACAAACAAACACACACACATGCAAAAATGGTTGCTCAAACACAGTAAACTGCATGTATACCGACATTTAGCAGATACTCTTATCCAGAGCGATTTACAACGCAAACACAAGGGCAAAGACCAGGGATAATATATAATAATTCACTCAAGAGGAAAAGTACAGTCTCAAGACCAGACATGGACTTGACAACTTGTCACCTACCCTATTTACCATTAAACAAAGTTATATGAACAAAAAACAAAACTAGCCTAATAAGCTAATCTATACAAGTAAGATAAAAGAACAACAGGCTCTGAAAACAAAAAAGAAGCTACACCATATCAGGTGTTATGGCTAGGTAAAAACACTAGGTTCAGGGTGGAGGAGCAAGTCCCCCATTGCACTAATTAATGGGTAATGTTACTATACAGCAGATGCTTTACCAGTAAATATTTCGTACAAATACAGGCCCAGATAGGAAGGAAAAGTTCATCAAGTGCTTCAGATTCATAGAGAATGGGCAAAGCAGCAGGCAGAGCGATCAGTAGCCTTTAGCCTTTAGCGACAGGGGCCTTCTCCTGACCGCAAGCCTCATCTGCCTGATGAGCTGCCAGAGCCAGGGGAGCCTGATCTCTGACCGGCCCATCCAAAGGATCAGGGAGAGTTCAGCTGGCCAGGGACTTACAGCTGAAGGGACGGGGCAGCAGGGTTAAGGAGTGGTATGTTTGCATGTCACAGCTCATACAGATGGCTAAAGCTCTGCTCTCTGAGGACCGGTCTATGCCACCTGTGAACGCATCATTTCCCTGCTCAGCAAAACACCTGCCCAAAACAAAGCTCCAGTAACCCAGGTGTTGGATGAACAGTACTGGGGCTATGTATGAGGTTCATAATGAAGTTTGGTATAATGTATACAAGAGGTTTGGAATTGTGGGGTTTGGTATGATGGCAGTGGTTGTTACACAGTGCTGAAGTTGGGTATGATGTTTATAAAGGGACAGGTGTTGGTCATACAGTATTAGAGTTGAGTATGCTGTTGGTTACACAGCATTAGAGTTGAGTTTGATGTTGGTTATACAGTATTTGAGTTGGGTATGATGTTTATGAGACAGGGGTTGGTTAAATGAAACTGGTGCTGGGCATGTTGTTTATAATGAGCTAGGGGTTGGCTATACAGTATTGGAGCTAAGTATAATGTTTATAGGGTTTGTAATGTGGAATAACACAATCTAGGAATGGACATGAAAGACAGCAGCATGTGCAAAAGGAACATTTTTCTCCCAATGAATTACTGAATTTATTATTTTTTTCTTCTTTGGATAAAATCCCCGCAGGTCTCCATTATTTTCTCAGATGTAATTAATTATGCATGATCGCACTGCTCCATTTTTGTTCCCCTGATTGTATAATGTATGTATGAACTCCACTTTTTTACAGAATTATTAAAAATCGGCCTCATTATTTTCACCATTTGTCTCTCTTGCAGTACCCAGCCACAGGAGGAACCTGGAAAGGGGCCGGAGCTGAGTAGAGTGAATGGTTGACTGGCTGTGTGTGTGTGTGTGTGTGTGTGTGTACGTGTGTACGTGTACACGTGTGGACTTGCACTTGAAGACAGTGTCTTTTTTCATTAAGAATATTTCTAAATTCTTTTTGCCTCTACATGTACATCCCTATAGTAAGTGAATAAGAATCATCATAATCATAATAATAGGACTTTCAAACAGAGCAAAAGCATACAGTACAAATGCAGTTCAGAATTCACAATTAGGTACAACATTGGTTCAGCTTCGCTGGTAAGGCTAAGTGCAAATTTAGCCCTAGTTGACAAGAATAGATCCATAGTTTTACACACACGTGCACACGCGCATGCACGTACACACACACACATTCCATTCTGCCAGACATTGCTGAGATTACCCTAGGGGCATGCAATGTAAGCAGTGGTGCAGCTGGGCTGAAGCAAGCCTTCTCCTTCTCACATATTCACCCACTCCCGCGTTACTATCACCACACTGCCCGTGGGCACTGTGTGTGTGTGTGTGTGTGTGTGTGTGTTTCTGTGTTTGTGTGTTCATGTGTGCATGCATACATTTGTGAATCTATTCACTTATTTGGTATTGTTTCTTGGATGTATCACTGTGAACATGTATCTTACCCAGATTCTTTGTTTATAAAAATAAAAAATGGCTACCAAATGTCAGTCTGAAACACCATACTCCTCAATCTAAAACATTGAACAAGACTATTCCTCCTCAAGGGCCAAACCAGAGCTGGCTGCCATTTCTGAGCCTGCATTTACAAAGGTGTGACTATGAAAAATGTAACGTATATTAAAACAAGATCAATTATTCAGCTCTAAATGCATCTTGGCTGGGGAAGGGGGGGGGGGGGGGACCAGACAGCTTTCTACAGACTTACAACCACTCTGCCAATCTGACACATTTATTCTGCCTAGCAGAGACACTTTCAACCCCTTTTAAAGTGTCAGAGCCATAACATCATATATACACAACAATCCATGGCACTGTTTCACCTTGTTAGCTTCAAAGAAGACACATTTTCTCATCTTAGTGCCAAATAATTTCTCCCCTGGCCATAATCACCGATTGCATGCAAATGGTACGTAGCGGTTATAGTAAGATAACAAGAGTAATAATTTCACAAGCTGTATTGTCAGTACCTTTATTTGGTATTGACTACAGCCCCGATGCATCTCCTCAACTAATGATCAAAGATGCAGTGTGCAGAGCGCTTGCATTTCCTCCTTCTCCGGCAGCGAGCTCAGGCAGCGAGCTCAGGCTCCTCGCTGCAGATGGCTAATGGAGGGTTTGAAGCAGCGGCAGTGCCTGGGGAATGATGCGTTCTGTCTCCTCCCAGGTCGAGGCTCCGCAACTGGGAGGCATCAATCATCCCCGCTCCAGAGAACTGGGAGCCTGATCAGAGCAGCGTAGCATCCACCCACAGCACAACAGGAATCCATCCACACCCTGAGGTGAGCCCGCCCACATCCCACCGTAAGCCCGCCCACAGCCGCATTAGGGTCTGCCCAGACCCCATCCAGAGCCCGCCCACATCCCACCGTAAGCCCGCCCACAGCCCATCCAGAGCCTGCCTACAACCTTTTCAAAGCCAATCCAGAGCTAGCTGGCACACCACACGTTATTGCTGGAAACATCAGGAAAATGTGTATCAAATTTTCTACCTTGCACTGCTGATATACACAAAGATACAAGCACATGAACGCATGCAATAGGTGCATAATAGACAGTTCAACCATCTGAAATTGATTTCTAGGTGACTTAGCCATCTGTTTTGTGGAGATTACAATTTACAGTTGCAATGTAATCATTTGCCAGTGGCTTTCAGCCAAAGCACCTTGCAACAGTGCATTTTATGTTCAAGCTGTCCAAGAGACAGTTTTATTGAAGGGGAAACTAGGGGATGGATTGCAGTGGACGGGATATTTCAGGACATTTTTATTACAGCAGACTGCATACACACACACCAGTCAATTTTTCACAAAATCTTAATAAAACAGACATGCTCAGTGATAACAGACCATTACTGGGAGATGTGACATATACATATACACTTCCCATATTCACAGTCCACCAATCAGCAAACACCGTGAGAAGGTGGGTGTGTCTACGAGGCTTTCCACGATGAAGCTCCTCATAAGAAACTTAACAAAACCCCATTTCAAAGTTGTTGTCTTGTTAAACGGTGACTCAATGATCATTCAGCCCCGATGAGTCACGCTGAGTCACTAGCCTTCTGGTTCTGACGGCAAGGCACATAAATAACATTCGATCAGAACACTGACTAAAGCAACACATGGTGAGAGAGAAATGGGTGACCGCGCAACAGGCCTGACCTCCAAAGCGCTTCTGCTACAGTCAGAAAAATCTTCCCCGCAGACACTGGAGCTAATGGGACTGAAACGTAGGCCTTCAGATAGCAGACCCAGACAGAACAGAACTCGGTGAGTCACGTGACCCAGGGCCCTGAGATTTCGATGGCTCACACAGAGGAAGAGAGCGAGGGGCAGACATGTCTATCTGCTTCGGTGGAGGGTGAAGAGATGTACAGTTATGACACCAAAACACGAAGCCCGTCGATCACTCTGCAAGCGTACGAGGCTGTGTCCACTATCTTATGCATGAAAAAAGCACTTTTTAGACATCCCCTGACACACAGCCTGACTAGGTTCACTGTGCGGAGAGGGACACTGCTGTAAACCGTGATCTCATTACTACGGCTTTTGCACACTTCCACAGATAAATCACTGATCACCCCTATTAGTGGATCAAATGAAATCTTGAAAGAGAAATTCCTCCGTGATGTCACCTACCATGTCATTACTCGAGTGTCATTGACAGACGACCTTTCATTTCAACCATGAAATGATTAACCACGGGTCCAGAAAGCCAGAAATAATTCAAATTCCACTCAAGCTCAGCTGTGCGAACTCCATCCTCAGTCATCTGCGCTCTTCAACAAGACCAGCTGGCGACTCCACATTCACTCATCTGCACTCTTTAACAAGTCAATCTGCACAGACCCCACCCTCAGTCATACGCACTCTTTAACAAGTCAATCTGCACAGACTCCACCCTCAGTCATCTGCACTCTTTAACAAGTCAATCTGCACAGACTCCGCCCTCACTCATCTGCACTCTTTAACAAGTCAATCTGCGCAGACTGCACCCTCAGTCATATGCACTCTTTAACAAGTCAATCTGCACAGACTCCGCCCTCATTTATGTGCACCCTTTAACAAGTCAATCTGCGCAGACTCATTTTGAATAAATTATATTGCTGGTTAGTATTCGTCCTCACCGTCCCCACAATCACAGTCATACAACTGAAATACTTGAGTATAGAAGTACGGAAGGTAGAATGATAGAAGCAGGGGTAAAAATATCACAGTTAGCTGCCGCAGTGAACAACCAGTCATTTTACCATCAGAACACTGTCTCAGTGCAGTCTTCGGCAGAAGGTATGAGAAGCAATGTTGACTGTGGGAAGTTAACACACCGAAAATGTAGGCAGTTCAACATGGGACATTACACTACATTAACGGCTTTGGGGTATTTGTCAGTCCAAGAAATGCATAAGCTGAGCAGAACATTAACATTTCACCACAGCATGTGCAACTTCAATGAGAAATCCAAAGGGAAGATGCCTACCCTCCTCCTCTGCCTATTCCAAGTTTGTGTCACTGGATGCTTGGCATGAAAACATTAGTTTTCCTACTAGTACATACATTTTACCAAAAACACCAAAAACGAGTTTGCTAAATCAAAAGAGAAATGATTATAAAGCGACAAAAATATTCCAAAAGCATCAGACGAAGCTATAAAAGCAAAAAATGAGTAAAAAAGTTATAGCTGTTGAAGCAGCAAAGGATGAAGATTCAGTGAGAGGTGAAAAGGAGAGGTTAGTGTGCGGAAAATGAACGGAAACCACAGGCCAGTTCCCAGTACTGAAGTAATATGGATGCACCATAGCAATTTTATCGCTCTAGAGATTTAGCAACCTTGTGAAATTAAGAAATATTTGAGAGTCAGTATATGCTATATACTTTTGCTGCAGTTATAAATTGAAGGCATGGTAGACTGACCTAAACTGCCAAGTGAAAGGACTGATTTCACATTTATTAAAATCTTTGGCTGATGCGGAAGAAAGGGGTACATATTATTTAGCATCAAGCTAAGGTGTTACGAAGGTCATACTTTCTCTGCAAATATTCCACATCCCTGTAGTCCAGTGATAACTTGTTTTATGTTTGCTCTACAGGTACGTCTCTTTACAGACAAAGAGGTCAAGAGATACATCATGAGGATGAAGAGCTGAAAGCCATCATTCAGAGCTCAGAGTGACCGTGTGAGTGACAGTGAGTGGCCACAATGCAGTGATTCACTGCAGAAACAGATCATTTCTCCAATGGGGTGTTTCTCCCATTTCAACATTCTTCACCTGTCCAAGATTTCACAAAGCACATTTGTGACTTTGGAAAACGCACATAGCAACAGCGCTAGTTTTTAAAGTCTTTAAAACGACGTGTTGCCTCGATTTCACAGTTCTAATGCACCTGGTCATGAAAATGTACATAAAATGATCAATTATTCAGGTCAATGCCACAGTAGCAACAAGAAAACAGGATTTAGGGTGGCCAGCATGGCGTCTTCGATGTGTTTTTACTGAAGACCCAGTGACTGGGCATTAATTCACTGCTCTGACAACAAAGGCAAATGAAAATGAAAGGGCAAGGTTAACACATGGCACTGTAAAATGGCTGTGTGACTGTGGGCAGAAGGGCAGTGCAGCTGTTTCTGAGCAGTCAGCGCTGACCAATCCCACGCCGCAGGGGCGGGGCCACGAGGTTAGGGCAAGGACGCAAGGCTGCGTCGGACTCACCACTGTCTGGTGGTTGACCTGGATCACCTCGTCCCCGGCGTGGATCTTCTTACACTGGTCTGCTGGAGACTGCGGATGTCGAGAAGCACGGAGGAGAGGAGACGAGAGGAGAGGAGGAGAGAGGTGAGGCGAAAGGAACTTTAACAACTGTTTCAGTGGTCACCAAGTTGTACTTAAAGATGAAACATAATGAACATAATCAGGACAAAATTTTAAAAAAAATATTAAATCAGATATTAAAAATAGGATGATTTCTCCAGGGCGGAACATTACATTATTATGTACCAAGGTTTAATTAAAATGTATCAGTCTATATTTCTTTTTTTACTCTTTGCACACTTGAAGAGAAAGAGTAGAGAACAGGGAGAGAACTGTGCACCTTCAAACTTGCTCTGCTCAACATTACTGTCTGCACCCACTACCATTCTATTTCCCTCTCACCGTTTTCCCTCAGTGACATCAACAATACCCACTGCTGATGGCAGCATAACCAGATATGTTTCAATGCATTCAATTAAAACCCAATGTAACATTGCTTCCTTTTAATACTGTATTTTTTTCAAGGTTAGGCAGCTAATGAGCCTGTGCCACACATATTATCTTCCTCCTGAAACAGAACTCTGTGTCCAAAGATCCTCGTGCAGGAAGAATAAAAATTATAACCTGGCTGGCTCCATGGTGGCAAGCACAGATACACTGATGGCCAGTGGCAGATACAAGTCCCACTGTATCACAGCAGAGCTTAACACTGCCATGGGATCATCCCACTACACAGAATAGTAGGAGTTAATGAAGAGCACTGTGTCCACCAAACCCTCTCAGTGGATCTCATTCTTTTCAGAAGCTTGCATCGCTTTCCAACAAATGAGGCCCTATGGAGTTTCAAAGCTCTCTCCCCCTCTCCGTCTCATTCTCTCTCTCTCTCTCTCTCTCTCTGTCTGTCTCTCTCTCTTTCATTCTCTCTCGCATACACACACACACACACACACACGCACACACACACATACATATACACACCCTGGCTTTGACAGCTCATTAATTAAAAGAGGCACATTGATTGCAGCCATCTGCAAACGCAGAGCCCTCCTCGCCTGCCGGTGCATTTTTTTCCTGCCGTTCCCACCACTTATTATCCACCCAGCCACCAATTACGGGCTCCCAATTAACTGCACTAATTGGGTGCTTCACCCAGAGACAAAACAAGGGGGAGATTTCCCAGAGATTAGGGCAGGCAGTGGTCCAAGAGAATGCCAGGAAGGGGGGGCCCGAGGACACAGCAACATACTATATCTCTCTGAGGACTGAACCAGAGTGAACTGAGGAGAGGAGACACACTTGAAGAACTTTCTCGCAAAGTCATGATCCCTTCACCCATTTCCAGTCTCAAGCATGGTGATGTCAGGAGCTGCCAATCATTGACTTGTTGAACCAATAAAATGTTTGGTCACTCCACAGCAACACACTGAGAATGTAGCTCCTCCCTCTGTGGAGCATTAAATTCCCTGAAGTAAGTGAAAATTTGTTTGTGTGCTCCACAGAAACATACAACGATCGGTTATACTCCAAGAAGCTCCACCCATTTTTGATGTGATGAAGCCTCCTTCTCTCACTGCTAATTTGCATTGAAGACCATGAAAGGGTACTGGCTAACACACGTAACTGGCAGGTTAAATACCCTGTGACCCCTCACGTGTACTGTGTGTGGAGACTGGTCATTGGTATCGCCATTTCAGCATCACACCTGATGCTTTTTCATATTCTGTCACACTGCCAGAGCACATGGACACAGAAACTGTACCTCTACTGTTCTCCCCTCTCCTTTCCTAGCCACCCAGCAAAGGGCACTGTCTCCCAGGAAACGGTGCCATTGCATAGGGAAAAGATTCGCTACCCTGGCAGCCAATCAGAAGCAGCAGTGGGACCAGTGGCTAGGTTTTTGCCCATGTCCAGGAAGAAGGGAGGGAGACAAACACAAGGTGCAGTGGTGGTGCTGAGTGCTGCTGTCTCCATCACAACCAATTCAGCTTCTTCCCAGCCAGCTGATGACCTGCAGTAGATATTTCTGTGCCTCCCCCCCCCACCCTCAACACCAGAGCACACCCCCCTTCACACAGTGTCCTTGATGGAGCCAGCTCCTGCTAGCAGCATGTCCTTGCAAATGCTAAGGGGCAGACTAAGCTGAGGGCCAGTGCAATGTACACTTGGTCTCAAAGCAGTCCCTCAATGTGTCATCTCTTCTGTCGCTGTGCTTGGCCAAAAGTACCACTGAGATGAAGTGGGCTTAGAAGATGAAATTAGTCCTGTGATGGATAGCATGAATGTTCGCACCTCTCTCTACCAGAAGAGAAACTACTTGGCAGAGACAGGGATGTCTTACTGAAAACACACACACTGGTCAGAACACCCTGAGTCATTAGTATGGGACCTGATCATTTTTTTCTTTCTTTTCTTTCCTCCCACCATGCTATCAATCAGCAGGTGCCTGGCTACGGACGATCTGTTGCGGACTAATCCCCTCTAACAAGTTTGCTTGGAAGCAAGGCGGATCTGGCTGTGAAGATTAACTCGTCTCACTTGAGGAGACAGGCTTTGGCAGTGCCTGGAAAAGTGGTAACTGCGCCCATTCGGTTGTCGCCGCGGAGACCACTGAAAACGGTGGCGCCATGGTGTGCCGAACACCTGCTAAGCCTGTGGCGAGGCTCACGTGCCAGTGGCTCCGGGATCCCTGGGGATAGGCTGTGTTTGTGTGTGCTGCTCTGGAGCTCAGCGGACTGGTATTCAGCGGGGTCGTCATTGTGTCAACCACAAGGGCACGCAAGAGCTCTACTGTCCTGAATTAGTGTGGGTGGAGTGATCCTAAACTTCATAAAATGGATGGAGCCATCATGCGGTTTTGGCGGCTACCCCTCAAACTGAATCACGTAATTTGTTAAAGAGAGCCAAGTCTTTTGTTTGGGTCATAAAATGTAAAGCTAGAGCTGCAGTAAGCAACTTTCTCGATGGCCAGAATGTTGTGAAAACATTTTTTAAATCATAACACCCATTGGCTCTGTCCACAGAGAAAGAGACACACCACCACCACCACCCCCTTCCCACGTCTCCACACACCTCGTCATGAACGCACGTCAACATTTCGAGCTATGACTCCTCAGCAAGCAGGATTACAGGATTACAGACTGGCAGAGCAACAATAAAAATGTCAGCTCCCAGAGTCCAAGTAAAGCAACAGAATATTTTTTGATGTTGCTGATACTGATGACGCAATAAAACATTTTCCATTTAGTAACCGAGTTTGGTACCAAGCTAATGAAGTGATGGTTTTGCCTAGTCTGGCTTTGCGTAGTCTAAAGGTAGATATCTGCTTGTTGGTTCGCAATAGCTAACATTAGCAAAATACTTTTTATTGATCTGAATTGTTGAACAAGGCTACCCTCTATCCCAGGGTTACCCAATACTCCCAGTCCCTATTCCGTACTCTGCTGGATGTTTTACTACAGGACCTTCTGACGCCAAAGGCTGACAGTCGAGCACAGTATAATACATCTTACAGGATATCACAGGGCGATGAGAAGTCCACAGTAGGCAGTGGATTTGAGGTGTCTGAGGCACAGATACTCACATTTTCAGTGGTCCCAGTGATGACGTGAAGCCCATCGTACGTGGACTTGATGTACATCCCCTGATCACATGGGTGAGAGAAGGGAGGAGGAAGAAAAATGGTTTTTGGGCAAACCAAGCTCTCATGAAATAAACTGTAAAACAAAATTGTGTTCAGAAGCTGATTGGGGCTTGCTTGAAGCAAACAGTGTGACGTCCTGGAGGGAGATCACAGTCAGAGACTCTGTTGAAAATTCCATTGGAGGAAAAGGAGTATCAAAATTCCTTTTGACAAGGTATTGTTATATTATATTCAATGTATAAAGACAACTTTACTGACACGCCAGAAATATTAAATGTTACAGCAATGTGCAGGAGGCTCCTTACGTTTTAGATGCCTTTAATTATGCTTTCTGAAGCAAAGCTTCTGATATGACCCCTCATAAAATGTGCAGGACAGTTTTCAGGAAGCATATTCAAGAGATGCACTGAATTCTTCTATTATTTCCATTATTACATACTTATTTTAATAGATATGACCCCACACAGAAGAATGCTCAGTGACAAATTAACTCTGATAGTCTTCATTTGACATAGTTTTGAAGTGTAAAGTCTGTTAGTTTCTCAGTTGAATTGACACTGAACGTTTTACCATTTGACAACTGGAAACATTTGTATCCAATTGAGGGTTTGCCATGCCTCAGAAGGCCCTCTGGGAAAAGAGTCTTCCTGAAGTGGAATAGAACAGGAAACCTACCAGGCCCTCACTAGGCATTACATTAGTCAGGTGCACCACCTCCAGGTGGGCTGACTGGGAGACCAGGGAGTCCGAGGACAGAGAGATGATGTGGTCACATATTCCAGACAGGGTCTTACACTGCAGAGAGAGGGTCAGGGTTAGGGTTCAGTTTGTATTTTCCATGTACGCTGTTTGTGGGTTCAACAAATTTCTACATTTTTCCTAATTCATTTTTATTTTTTCTTACTAAAACTACTGGAAACCTACTAAACCTGTATTACATGTATAGTTTAGCAGGAGGCTATGTTTGCAACACAATACACGTTCGCAACCAAATGAAACGATTTACAAACAAAGCCAGAGTCTGAACAGGACATTATCCTGAAAGAGGATGTAGAAGAAAATAATGAATATTCTAATAAGATTGCAAGTGCACCTGGTTTTATAATTGGTTCATTTAAAATTAAGTTTATAGCTATGAGAAAATGAGAATAGCCTATTTGGGAAACTCAACAATAATGTAAGTAGGTTTGATGAGACTCTTGTTTGACATAAAACCGTCTTAAGTGATGAAATATCTCTCTCTCTCTGCCCCATATGTTCAATGTTCAGATGTGCAAGTTGGTCACGCAACCGAAATGGTATAGAGCACCATCATTTGAGTTAAGAGTTTTACACTGAGCAGGGTGTGGAACAGTGGTTATTACAAAGGCCAGGATGGCGATAAAAACCTTGCAATGTAGGGTCTCATTTCTGGGCTCCTAACACACCGACACAACACAATGACAGCATTCAAACAGAACAAGGCTTTTCAGCTTTAATCTAATTTACTTTGACAACAGCCACAATGCTCATTGACAAACCTCTACAGGCAGGTGTAAGGGGAGATAGTAGACGAGATAACATAAATGCAATCTAATTTCCCCTTGAGCAAGGTACTTAGCCTGAGTTGCCCTTATAAATCTGCTGCTGTGCACATGGCTAATATCTGAACAAATGTAGTATGCATACATTTTCTATAAAGTTGTCTCTTAAAGTAACCTTAATGCCACATTCCTGCTCAAACTTACTTTGAGACCTGGGCATACAGTAGCCCAAAAAACTACAATGGTGCTTAGTTGCCCTCATCCCCTTTTTTCTTGTGTGGAGTGAATTTGCATCACAGTCCACTGGTGTCATTTTGTTTCATACAGCACCCCTTGCCATCACCACACTGCGTTCCAACTGATACTGAACTGCCCGGACTGATTCCAGATCAGTCACTACTCAAGGAGCCCTGTAACAACCAGTTTTGAAATGGCTATATACAACAGTAAATATTGATTGACTGATTCATGCTTTGGCAGTTCAATACTGATTTAATACTTAGAAGCTATTTGTGGACTTGATAAAAACTGTTATCTATTATATATATATATATATATATATATATGTATGCACACACACACACACACACACACAGACAGGCTTAGACTGGCTGTGCCCATGTTCACTGATTCCCTGCATGTTGGGTAAACCACAGCTGCTGCATGTGTCCGCTTGCCCCTTCCTCAGCCAATGCTCACTTTTCACTTCAGCAGCATGTGGGCCTGTGGTTAGAGCATCAGGTGTAGGGTGCTCATGCACTGGAAAGGATTCAGCCCTGGTACCCTTACGCCAAGTACTTTACATCAGATTGCTCTTGACCAAAATGAGCTGCAAAAATAGATTGCAGCACATCATATGGACAAGTTATTATCATTTCTAAACCCAAAAAAGCCTGAGAAGGACTTTGCCTACTCAACTAAAAATTATAAGAAATACAAAGCCTCTTAAGTGTCAATTCAAACGCCTGAGTGGGATAGAAGTTGTTACTTTGTACCAATTCAATAATGGAGCCCGTTAACAAAGGGATCTGTATGCACATGGCATACGTTTAGTAATTGTGTGGACCAAAAGCACAAAAAATACAGCTTTAAAAACCGAGCTTGAAAAAATCATTGTATAATGTTTTGACATAATGCAGCTCTTCAACCATGAGAAGCCACCGTACACCAGGAAATCTGCATACAACAGTCTGATTTATTTATGGCTGGTTTATTTATTTATTTAATATGCTGATTTGAGACCAGAATATCCCTTAGTCTATCTACTGTGAGCAAAACTTTTATGGGAGGCACAGAAACTAAAGCAAGGTAAGAACTCACCACGTGAAGAATCTTGTTTTCCGTCTCGTATACTGTGCAGTCCTGCATAAGAATAAAATACAGTACATATCAGAGCCAAAAAACCCCAGCGAGTTGCACACAGGCACACTTTTGAAAATCACAAACATGTTTTGCTTGGTACTCTTGAGATGGAATAGTGGTATTAGAGATACAAGACATATAGAGAGGATAAATATGGTAGGAATAAGATAGACAAACTGGAGATATCAGAGGAAGGAAAAATAATGGAAGGAAGAGAGATACAGGAAGGGGACATTTCAGAAAGAGGAGATAAAGCACAGGGAGGAGAGATACCAGTTGGAGGAAAAATATGGAACGTCAGATACGACAGATTTTGTGAGAGAGAGACATATGAGGGAGAAGTAGTTAGACCAGGTCTCTGTTCCCCTTCTCCTATCCTGTCCCCTGATACACACTATATATCTGATTAGTAGAGGCAGTAGAAAGAAACCTTTTAAAAGCGAATCCACACTCAAGTCGCAAATTTACCAAAATAGTATTGTTGTGAGGACATGCGCGCACGCACACACACACACACACACACACAAACTGCCCGCCAGCGGCCATCTGCAGGAGCCCAGAGCAGTCTGCGTGAAGAAATGGCCCCGTGCCACTTTACCCCCGATTCCACAGCGGCGGCGGCAGAGCACAGTGTGTACCCCGAAGCTCAGCCAGGGGACAAACACACAGAGGAACGCACTCGCCGGAGGACCCAAACAAACACAAAGTGTGGGAGTCTGCCCAGCCAGGTACAGCACGTTCCATCGGGCTCCTGAGAGACCGCCGCACCGCTCTGCTCTCCAGGGTCTATGGGGAGAGAAGCAGCCGGCACACTGTGTATCAGGACGCTCTCGCTCCGCGCCCGCGAACCCTCGGCTGCGGAACAGGGCCTGTTTGTTTTGTTCTGTTTTTTTACCTCGGCCGTATTGAGAGCAGCTATTAAGTTTTAACCCTCTGTGAGAGGGCAGGAGCTAACAGCAAACAGGGCTCTCTCAGGACTGGGGTAAAGGTGCTCCTGAGAGAGAGAGAGAGAGAGAGAGAGAGAGAGAGAGAGGAGGACTCCCTGGTGAGGGGGAGCTCAGTATGGAAAGAGCCTTGTGTTGCGAGACCAACAAAATCCAGCAAGGGAGAGAAAAACATTAAGTTGGCCAGACATCTTCTGTTTACCACAAGTCTGAACAGCCGACCGCCACAGTCTCCAAACATTTAGACACCAAGGTAAAAGGACACAATGTAAGTCATTGTACGCGTAGAAAAACATGGATATGCTGCCACATCTGCAACAGAATAAATCCTGAACACAGCACTCCTTTGCCCCATATATCACACAGAGCAGATAATAGATGACAAGGTGTGGGGGTGTGTGCATATGTGTATGTGCTTACGGTATGTGTGTGTGTGTGTGTGTGTGTGTGTGTTTATGTGTGAAGAATGTAGATGAAGAATACCAGGGCCCTTATTCTTTAAGGTTCACAGAAGAAGAGTGCTGATCAATGATATCTTGTATTATGAGCTAAAAGGCAAAACTGAAGCTCGACCAAGCCTCCTAATCTGACAGGCTTTACCGATCTAGGCCCAGACTTCCTTCTTCTGTATAAGAAGAAAGGGTGAAAAGTGAGGGTCCACTTTAAGGCAGCCCAAACCCCAGCAGGAGGAGAGGACAGGACCCTCTGGTGTAAACCACTCCCATCATGCACCCCTCTGCTAGCAGCGTTCCGAGGTAACATCAAAGGGACCCGTTAACCGGATAACTGACCATGAAGGTGACGCATGTCCCTCGTCCCAGCCCAATCTCAAAGGATTCCCCCCGCCGCCCCCGTCAAAACCGTCGACCCGCATCGACAGGAGAACGACAGCATCAGTGCCTGACGCTCCACCGTCCCTCTTTGGGGCTCTCAGGCCCCGCCCTCCTCCCAGCCAGCTCGCCACCTGCGCGCGCTGGTCCCCCGCGGCGGCTCGGCTATCTCGCAGACACCAGCCGCTCCTGATTAAGACGGAGAATCCGGGCCGCCGCCTCGGGGAGCGCAGCCGGGGCGGCGCTTCGGTGATTCACCAGGCAGGTCACCGGAGCAGGGGCACGCCGCCCTGCGAGGGCCGTGGCGCGGGCTCCACAGAACCCCAGGGGCTGCTGGGACAGCGGGACAAACTGCCGCCTCAGATCAAACAGAAGAGCTCTCGCACTGAGACAAGCCCTGCCTGCAGCTCCGAGCTTCAGCAGAAGCCGTTTAATCCCCCCCCCCCCCCCCCCCCCAACAGCATGGGGGGTCCATCCCTGTGACCTACCAAAGAGACGTATTTGTTTGTGCAGAAGCGATGGAACATGGGAAGACTAGCTCCAAGACATCATAGGCTCTTCTAAGACATGGAATATGGAAGCTAGTGAATCATCTCAGGCATGGTAAACTTACCTGTTGCACTATAGTGGTTAACTCCAGGCACAGTTGAACGATGTTGTTTTTCAGCAGTGAGTACTCAGTCACACTGACGAACGGGGACCTGACAGAGATAAACAAACACAGGGTCGTTAGGAGACCTCTGCAAGCTGCACAGACACCCAAACATACAGTCAGAGGGACAGACAGACAGACAGAGAGCAGTCTCAAGCATGGGACAGGCAGGCGGACAGACGGACTGACAGAAGGATTCAGCGGGCAGGCAGAAGGGCAAGGGTGGGCACGCACCTGTCCAGCCAGGCCAGCAGGTTCTTGGCCGCCCCGATGAGGTCCACCACCGAGGTGAGGAAGTCGTTGGGCAGGCGACGCGAGGCGCGCCCGTCGTAGTGACCCCCGCGTCGCCGCCCCGTGATGAAGTTCTGCAGGTTCTTGGCCGAGGCGTTGAGCTTGTGCGACAGCGTGCGCAGGTTCTCCGTCTCCAGCCCGTAGTTCTGAAACACGTCCCAGACAGATGGGGTCACAGACGGGGACTCTGGACATCCCAGAGGACAGTCTCTCCCCGGCATAAAATGCATTCAGCGATTCGACATGAAGGAAGTCATGTAAGAGGCTAGAACACAGCACTTCCTACTTCGTAAAAAGGCCATTACCTACCACCCATTCCATTCACAAGCCATATTTATCTGTGAAAAGTGTCACATGGTGAAGCAGTGGGAGCTATTCTGAAAGTGTTTGGCACAGCCTCAGCTGACAACCACACCAGCTACTTGTTTCTGTAGTGTCAGGCGATTGACAAAGACCAGGGAGTCAGTAATGAAATGCAGAGGGACCAGACAGATAAACAACACAGATGCTATCCTACAGGACTTCATTTGTGCGACTTCTGTAGACAGAGAGGCGTGGTTCAGACGCTTGAGAAACAAGACACACTTGTATAAATCTGTAATGTTTCCTGTCAGAGAGGACTTTAGCAGATCATCCAATAGCCTGATTTTTCTCTGATGAACCTGATACACAATACCTTTCCATCTGCAAAGTTCCCTGCTGGCTGGCCTGAGCTCTGTGCAGGTGGGGAGCAATAGAGAGGCAGAGCTTCTTCTTCTATTCTTTTTTTATTTGATAATTTTCTGGGACATTCTGTTCTTTTGTCAGTTGTGCACATGTTCCACTTGAAATGTGTAGCCAATTCATTTGTATATGATTGCATCGAATGCTTCTTGATGCACTTTAAATGAGATTATTTTTAGTTTCAAAAATAGTTTTACTAATTCTATCTCTTTTTAAAAGTGACTTTTTGGTAAATGCACGATTTTGTACTTTCTGTGAGTTTCAGAATGGTAAGAGCAAATTCACCACTCTGAGAAAAGAACGAAATAACTTATGCTTTATTAAGCTATCAATGTCAGTTATCAGGCTATCACACATAAAGCATTTACCCTCTTGCAACAATTCTAGATTTCTACCCACAGTGCAAAACTGCCATCACACGATTTTAAGCAAACGTGTTTTTCACCAAAGTGGTGTAGAATGCAAATCACCTGCCCCGATACTTCATGAATATATTACATTTATTCTCCGTCTTTAAAAATACAGCAGGATGCTCATTTAAAAGGCAGATTCCTGCAGGTTCAGTCTTGTCTGTAGCCCTACAGACTGGCCTGTGATCCCTACAGGAAAGACTTTTTGTTTAAGCAGTTTTTTTTCTTCTCATTTGCCCACATCAGCTTAAATCAGCATCGCTGGGGAAGCTGACAGAAATGATTTCCCATAAAGCAACGCGTGGAGGACACTGAGACAGTTTAAGCCCTTCTGCGAACAGCATTGTCAGTAAGCCTCCAGCAGCACACATTGTTTCCAGAAGCATCCCAATGCTGTCTGATGTGCCTGCACTGAACCATGGGAGGGGCAGATGTGTAGCAGACTGTGGAGGTCAGAAGGTCAAGGGGTAATTCAGGCCAATCTAATACCCGCCCAGTTTGTTTTAAACCCCTTCTCACATGACCATGTTGTGCGCATCTGTGTGTGTGTGTGTGTATGCGTGTGTCTGAGTGTGTGTGTGTGTGTGTGTGTATGTGCATGTCTGTGTGAGTGTGTGTGTGATTTGTGTGTGTGTGGGTGTGCACAGTTTGTGTGTGTGTGTGTCTGTGTGTGTGCATGCGTGTGTGTATGGGTTGTGTGTGTGTGTGTGTGTGTGTGTGTGTGAGTGCATGTCCACGCATGTGTGCACACAGTGGTGGCCAATAATCACCTTAACTGACAGCCTCACGTCAAAAAGCCGAAAGTCTGAGCGTCTGAAAAACAACCTCTTTTCACCCTCTTGCCCATTTAGCTAGTTGCTGTGGTAACCTCAGGGCTGCACCACAGTTAATTGCACCCAGCCTGATGTCTTCATAATTCCTTTTTAAATTATTGTTTAATTTCCCCCCCTCTCTGCTGTTTGCTCTTTCCCTTTTGTTCACAACAGCAAAGCCAAGCCTGGCCTATCGCCCAGTCCAGGACTGGGTCACGCATTAAAGACCTGTTATCATGGAAGGTTATATAATACACAAAGGATGATGTAATGTAACAGGAAGAGACGGTGCCATTAAAAGCCTGCCTAAAAAAGGAGCCGACCCATCTTGACCATTTTGAGCACCCCCTTTCCTCCTCTCTGCTGACATTCAGAGGGAACGTTCCCTGGTTTTCTCTTCCGCCGGACGTTCCACGCGCAATTAAAATGCTAATTCCCCCACGGGGGGAGCTGAGCGGCAACAGGAGCGCGGCGAGTGCTGGATCGACGGAGAATCCGCTAATCCCGCCGCATGCTGCCAGGAGATAACGGCCATCTTTCTCTTCTTCTCTCAGTCCACATCGGCAGAGTGTGCCAGAGGAAGTGCCATCGGAAATAATGTGAGATGCCAGGGAGCACCACAATGGCCATTTTATAACAGGGGCGCTCACAATACAGTTTAAATAGCTGCTTAAAACTTAGGACTTAAATTCATACAGATGAATAGTCACTGAAGCAATTAAGGTTTACACCACAGAGGTGCAGTGGCAGTACCCAGGTAGGGATTTGAGCCTGCAACCTTCCGATAATTAGCTAATCGCTATACCACACTGTCACCTGCAAAAGTTCAAATCCAGGTTAAAATTCTTCGTATGGTACAGCCCAGTTTACCCAGTTTTATAAATAGAAAATACTGTGTTACATGTAAGCAATGTATTCATATTGCTTTTTGTTCTTCTTCTTCTTCTTCTTCTTCTTCTTTGTCTTCTTCTTCTCTTGAATAGCAGCCCGGTGTCTGTATGAACTGAGGGACACCGGAATGGCTGTATACAGGGATCTGTCCCTCCCCTCCCTGCTTCTCCCACAGCCATTACTCATGTCACCCTCCTCGCCATGGTGACGCAATGGCTACGCACAAGCGCTACTCCCGTGCATCGGGTGCAGATGGACCTCAGAGGTGCGTGCAGCCAGTGTGAATCACCACGGCAGTACAGGGGACAGAGACGAAGCGAGCGGCGGCCCGACAAGGAACACGAGACCCGCCCAGCGTCCACCGCCAGCGCCATGATCGTTAACATCACCATTATCCACGTCCTCACATCCATGGCGTCCATGCAGACATTTACACGGTCTGTAAAAAGTCCATAATCGCCCAAACGTGCAAGCAAGCACACAGCCGCGTACACATCCAGATTCATAGAAGATCAACCTCACAAAGTCATTAAGAAGATAGCAGTAACTGTCGCACAAAGCCATTGAGGCCAACTCATGCACACATACACGGACACACGCTCCCATGCGCACACGCATTCACACACACAAACACATGCACACACACACACACACACACCCTCATGAGTCATACGCAGCAACTGCAGCAGGCCCAGGAGGGATAGGACACGGACAGTACAGTCTCTAACCACCATCCCCCTGCCCCTCCCTCTCCCCTAAGCTTTGGTCCAATGGAGCTAGCAGTGACCAGCGGCTGTGTGGAAACTGCCGGCCTTTCTCTGTTCCCCTCCACCTGCATGTGCTGAATACATATTCACTGCAGTTTCTCAGGCTCCAAACCAACAGGATCAAACCCCTCTCCACCACGCTTTAACTTCATGCTGACAGCCAAAAATGTTACTCTCTCTAAATTTAATTACTTATAAAAATTAACTATTGTGCTGTAGACATGAACCGAAGACTGAAGACGTGGAAGTGCATGTCTACCCCACCTCCTCACAGTCGGATACAGCCGGAGAGCTGTCGGCATCATGACCTCCTGTGGATCAATGACCTTTATCAAAAGCACTGGTCCCTAATGATGACAAGCTTGACCTTGAGTCACCAATCAGGTTTGAGAGAGGGCAGGTCCTCCATAAGCTCCTCCAAATGTAGTTTCTGTAAACAAAGCTCCTTCTCCTGAAATTTCTCTGACATAGAAAACCCCTTCCCCACTGCCTCCAACAAACACACCCCTCCCCCTACTCTGGCTCTGACATAGAAAACCCCCTCAAATCCACTGTCTCTGACAAACAAGCCCCTCCCCCTGCTCTGCCTCTGACATAGAAAAACCCCTCCAATCCACTGCCTCTGACTAACAAGCCCCTCCCCCTGCTCTGCCTCTGACATACAAAAACCCTCTACAATCCGCTGCCTCTGACAAATAGCTACTCCCCCTGCACTGCCTCTGACAGAAAAAAAACCCTCTACAATCCACTGCCTCTGACAAATAGCTACTCCCCCTGCACTGCCTCTGACAGGAAAAAAACCCTCTACAATCCACTGCCTCTGACTAGCAAGCCCCTCCCCCTGCTCAGCCTCTGACATACAAAAACCCTCTACAATCCACTGCCTCTGACAAATAACTCCTCCCCCATACACTGTCTCCTCAACTATTCCAAGTTGATTTAAATTTCTCTCTCTGGAGTGTTTAGTGTTTACCATTCTCAGAGTCTGCCCAGTTTATCTTATGCAATGCTTTTACCTTTGACTGAATCAAACTCTTCCTGTTGCACTTGTATTCTCTGACTCCCCTACAGTAATTCAGTGACCTAAATCTTTCTCTATTAAATATAGACAGTCCAGATCAATCCATTTTTGAGAATTTACTGCATGATCTTGTGTATGATACATGAGATGTTTTGTTTAGGGCTATCTGCATTATCAAAACAGTACAGCATATATAATATTAAATCCCTCTCATTCAACCTTGAAATGGTTACAAATCATTGTTAAAAACATGCACACTTAAATGACAATACGTTTTTAGAAAAACAGCACCCCTTTGGATTAGACTACAGTTCAGCATGCTTTGGAGGCTAAGTGAAGGGAAATTTATTTTTCCTCAATAATTTCTATTTATTCATATTTTTGAGGAGAGAGAGGCATTTTGCCATTTTTGTCCAATCCCTGCTGTGAGCAGGTAAGTAGCTCATGTGTAACATTAAGATACATTTTCAATTTTTTATTATTACTGTTTTGCCCTTATTTTCTCCAAATTTGGATGCACATCACTGCAACCCCATCTGTCAGTTCGGTAGAGGCCAGACAAGCGCACGCTTTCTTCCAAAACAAAATGTCAGCTGCTGTGTATTTTATGTATGCACTCCACCAGTCAAGCCTGCACAAGCATAGAGGTGGAAGAAAATGGCTCATATGAAGCTTGTGCAGCGTACCCGTTTGACCAGAGGGGTCGCTGCTGCACTACTGAGCTCCTGACAACTGAAATCCCTCTCTCTCCAGACGACGCTACAGCCAATTAAGTGCTTCCCTTTGGGGGCACCAACGGTGCCGGCACTGGCTTTAATACCAGACCAAGGCCCATACGCAGAGTAGAACAGTGCCTCAACTGGATGAGCCACCCAGTTTCTCAATCATTTAACTTTTAATTAATTAATTGGTTTATGGCCGTTTCATGAAAGTTGTTTCATTGCTTAGTAAGTTTTAAGAAAATCAGAAAGAAGAGTATTTCTGTTATATGAAAAATAATACTATCTAGCAGCAGTGATCTATTGGTATATAATGAGAAGCAAAAAAAAAGGTTTCATACAAACATCTATGAATAGACCAAGAGAGAAAGTGCCCTCAGATGAGGATTATTTCTCAGAATGGACCCTGTGGGTAATTAAAGTACAGCACAGTGAGCAGCAGACTGCCTTCACAACTGTGCACACGTACAGTTTTCACACAAAGCACAAAGAACACTGTAGAGAAAACCTTCCTGAAAAGGAGAAACTAATGATTAAAGGGTTCGGCATTCCTGCCACATATTAATAAAGCATTTTGAGATAAAATAACATAGATTCTACCCTGCCAGCTTTTCACATTTGGCGTAATATATTAATATATGATCAATAAAAAAAGACTTCCGTTCTTTTGGTCACCTTTCTTACTAATTATTTTTTACTTCTCTTTGGAAAGTTGAAAGCTGAAATGATTTTGCTACCGGAGAAAAAATGCAAAGAAGTCAAATCTAAAGAACGTCGCTGCATTAAAGAACATATCCGAGTAAAAACAATCACTAATGCGGTGCAAAAACTTAGCAAAAATGAATAAATTAGGCATACAAAAGATTTGACCAGATTCCTGCCACATTAGGGTTGCCAATAAAGAGATGAAAGCAGATAAGCACAAAATATCAATCTCAGTAACTCGTGCGCTTACTTCCATCTGTTTGTATGTGTCCATGAACACTTACGGGCGCACACGTGTGTTTGTGTGCGCGTGCCACGGCTATGCCTGTTCGAAGCAGCTGTCAGTGTGTTTGCCAGCTCCCTCTTTACCTCCCCCCCCCCACCCGCCCACCCGGGCCCCTTGGCCCCTGGGACACACGCAGCCGTGAGGAGCGGCCGTCGTGGCATCGGCGGGAGCCGTCGAAAGAGAGCCAACATCCGCCCGCGCCTCACGCCGCTCATGGAGACGCCCGAGCGTGTGAAGACGCGCGCTTCATTAGAGCCCGCGAGGGACCGTTCACACGGCCGTCCTCCCCACTGACAGCACGACATCAACGCCCCCTCTCCCCCCCCCCCCCCCCACCACGAATGCAGCGGCCCCCGAGGACGCTCACGGCCCCTCGGTGGACTGGTGTGCATCTCCACCGCTCCCACAAACCCAGCGGCCCAGACTCACCCTCCCAGCAATTCATCAAATGCGTCATATCTGCTATTAATACACATGCAAGCACATTGTGTATAAAAACAGCTCTGTGTGCATGACAGCTGTGAAACATCTGGGGAGGGAGGGAGGGAGGGAGAGAGAGAGAGAGAGAGAGTGCATGTGTGTGTGGACAAGTATAGCAAGAGGAGGTTTAAGTGTTTTTAAAAGAGATGGAGAGATAAATTATGTGGGTGTGAGACATTAAAGAGACATAGATAAATTGCAGGAAAATATTAAGGTGACCAGGACATTCAAACTGACCATTGCATGTGTGAATGCATGAGATTTACCCACTCATGCATTCACACATGCAAATGCATGCTCACACATGCAGGTACATGCACACTAATGCAAATATAAAAGCACACGTACAAACCCAATGGTTAAAGGTAGACAAATGCATGCATGTACTGTACCTGTACGTGTGAGCATGCATTTGTACATGCGTAGTACGTATGCATGTGGGGGTAGCCCTTGCTTTAGACTGATAGGACCACCACACCCTCCCCATGTACTAGCACCCATCCACCTCTCCCCCCTCCCCCCACCGAATCAGCAACATATCACAGATCCCGGAAGCTCATCTGTACGCCCCGCCTGCAGCGACAGCGTGGTAGCTCAGAGCTTCGCCGAAGCCAGGTGCGCATACACGCGCGGTGCCACGCGAGGGTTCGGCCCCGGGGGTACGGAGCCTAAGCGGAGCGAGCTCACGCATTGCCGGCGCACGCCGAGGTCACTCCCCCTCGAGGTCGGTTTGAACCGCTGACCTTTACCCCCCCGCATGGCAGGCAGCTGTCAGGAGACATCCAGGCAGCTAAGAGCCAGAAGGTTTCCGGCACACGCACGCTAACAGCTGACGCGCGGGGAAGAAGAACATGTGAGTAGTATTACATGAGCAGTGTGTGTGGCTGCCCTGCGTCCAGGAGGATCTCGGTCGCTCACCAGCGCACAGAGGAGGTCCACGGCTTCCAGGATGAGCTCCTGGTGCCCGATGCGAGTGACGCCCAGCTCCTCCAGCTCCTGGTGGGTGATGTGGAGCAGCTGCTCGCCGCTGATCTTCTCCCGCTCAAAGTTCTTGATGTACTGCTGGAGGCAGTCGTCCAAGCCTGCGAGGGAGACACAGGGACCAGGCAGGAGGCCTTTAAAAACACCTGCAGCAGGACGTCGAGACACGTGCTAATGTGCTAACGTGCTAAAGCGATAATGTGCCAATGTGTCCTAGGAAAACGACTGAATGGGCGGCGGGGGGTTATTTACACAAACAGTCAGATGGTTATTTACACAATCCAGGTTCATTCTTCCCAAAACAAGCACATTTTTATGGAGTTTTTAACCTGTATATGAGTTTCAGCACATTTTATCGGAAACCACTGGCAGTAGTTCAGTGCTCCAACCAGACCATTGCGCAGAGAGAGAAGGAATGAATGCTCAAACATAGCACTGCTGCACCAGATAAATATTGCATAGCAATCCGTATGGTATAATCGTACAAAGTCCTATTGCTTCTCGAAATCTCTCCTGCGGAGATGTGACTCTTATTGTCATCAAACAACAACACCCTGGAGAGCATTTTCTCAGTGTGGCTCAGTGTTAAATCCAGCATCGTGTGAAGTTACATCCAACAGAGGAGATATGAAAATATTCAGCCCTGCTGGATCTTTACCAAAAGCACACAGTCAACTACCACCCTTAAAGTCTCAGCACTTATTGAACAGAAAAGAGGAAATATTCAGTCACAGATGTATCCCTTATATGGTTTGATAACGAAATGGATGGACAGAAAAACAGGTGAGGACCAGGAACTCTGCCTTCATGCTATAGGAGGGTATGTACCTTTTTGTGAAACACTAACTATGAGCACCGTAGGGGACCCACACCCATTCAGCCATCAGTTCTGTGCTTTTAAAGAAGCTGAATGAATTTGAGGTCCACTTAGCAATGGGCTAAGGTCACTGTTTAAGGTTATACTGTATCTGTATCTCCATCACCAACCTTTTATACACACGTGAATGCGCACACACACACACGCATGCACAAACACACCTACACACACACACACACATAAACATACTTGCATGCATAGATACTCACATGCATACATACGCAGACACTGACACACATGCACACATGCACACACGTACGCACACACATAAACATACATGCACAGACACTCACATGCATACATATGCAGACACTGACACACACACACACACACACACTTGCCTAAAATAGAAAAGATCTGTATGACAAAGCAATCATGTCCCATGTTCTGCAGATGCATGGAAAGTTAAAAGCACTCTATTTAAGAACTCTATTGAATTATTCAGTCTGCATTCTGAAGAGAGCATATGGGATAGAGATGAAATTACTTTTATAGAAAAATGTGAGAGGTATGATGAAAGCTATGAAAACAGAGAAGATGAAGTATGACACAACACACTGTCCAATAACCATGTGTAAAAGGGGAACATGACAATACAGTCGGCTGTGAATTCCTGCAGACTTCCAGCCATTTATGACATATTTATACAGCTTCAGAGTAGATCTCTAACTCGAAAACAATAAGAGAAGGGAATAGGAAAAACAAAACATTTGGTCTCCAGATGATTATTTTTTTGTTACATAATAAAGCTGTAACCCTAACTCTAACCATAGCTGTAACCCTAACCCTAACCCAAAAACCAGCAGTAACCCCAACCCTAGCTGTAAACCTAACCCTAACCCTAACCCTAGCCGTAACACTAACCCTAAACATAACCGTAGCTGTAACCCTAACCCTAACCCTAGCTGTAACCCCGACCATAAATCTAACCCCAACTGTAACCCTAACTTTAGCTGTAACCCTAACCCTACCTGTAACCCTAACCCCAGCTGTAATGCTAACCCTAACCCTAGCAGTAACTCTAACCCTAGCAATAACCCTTACCCTAACCCTAGCTGCAACACTAACCCTAACTCTAGCTGTAACCCTTACCCTAACCCAAGCTGAAACCCTAACCCTAACCCTAGCTGTAATCCTAACCCTTACCCTAACCCAAGCTGTAACCCTAACCCTTACCCTAACCCAAGCTGTAACCCTAACCCTAACCCTAGCTGTAACCCAAACCCTAACAGTAACCCTAACCCTAAACCTAACCCTAGCTGCAACCCTAACCCTAACCCTAGTTGTAACCCTAACCCTAGCTGAAACCCTAACCCTAACCCTAGCTGCAACTCTAACCCTAACCCTAGCTGCAACCCTAACCTGAACCCTAGCTGTAACCCTAATCCTAACCCTAGCTGAATCAACCACCTATTAACACCCTAGCAACCCAACACCCTAGCAACCGTCTAGAGCTCCATAATAACCACCTAGCAACACCCTAGCAACCACCTAGAACACCATATCAACTACCTATCAACACCTTAGCAACCACCTAGAACTCCATAGCAACCACCTAGCAACACCCTAGCAACTGCCTAGAACACCATATAAACTACATAGCATACGAAACCTGAAATACGTTGTCTTCTTCCAAAATAGTAATACTGAATACTCATGTAAGAATAATGTTTACATAATGTACAAAGCTCTGTTTAGCAGAAAGTCGACTTTGCATTGGTGGCAACCACACTTCACAATTTCTGCAGGAATTGTCTAGTTATAATAATAATAATAATAATAATAATGATGATGATGATGATGATTATTATGATTATTATTATTATTATTATTATTATTATTATTATTATTATTATTATAAAGTAAGGGACAGAATGCCGTATAGGCACAACAAATCGTGAAAAAATACCAGTCTTCTTGATTTGTACACAACATTACTTCTTGCATCAATTATTAAAAAGAGTACATCATATTTAATTCCCACTGAAAACACATTGAGCTGCAATAACTTGTAATACCTGCACGGTGGTAGTCTTCCTAACTACCTGCTGTTTTGCTTTTTGTCTAATAACATTTGGCCAATTGTGTGAGGTCACACTCTGAAACTAATTTACATCTGTTCATTGTACCGGTTACATTTTTAATAATTAAAATTTGTTCTTTCATAGGTATGTGTATGTGTGTGTATGTGTGTCTTCCACAATATGATTTCACTGCATCATGAAGAATGGGTCAGTTGCCCACAGGCTTTGCTAATAATAAATCCTCTCACTGACCCCTCTGCCTTCCCACAATGCCCCGGGACACCACCACAAGGTCTGGGCTACATCAAGCACATGCATGATTCCCCCCATCTTCTTCCAAGCGCTACAGCAGCTGAGGCTTATTTCCATATTTCCTGGGGGAGAATTAAATAGAATCCCTTTGCAATATGGCAACTCATTCTGTAATTTGTTACTTAATTTGTTTGGAGGAGGAGATGACTGATGACTGGGTTTCAAATAGTTTAGTTTTTCAGTTTTCTTGGTGGCTGACGATTAGGTCAGTGGGATTAGTAGTGAACTTCTGCCAGAGTGAGACACCTCAGTATCGTCAAACATCTCTCCTGCAACTGATCTTTCCCAGGAATTTAACTGGAGCAATCCACCACTCCAGCCATATCTAATTTTAAAAACAACCAAACAGAAACTCAGGGATAATCTCTATGGAACAGCCGACTCCCATGTTTTCCCTATGGTCGAGCTGAACAGTTTTCTGAAAGACAAGCTGCGCAGTTTCACAATCGGCGTCGATGACTGGCCTTGGAAATTAATTGGCACACCCATGCATGCACAAAGATAAACACGATACATTATAATTGGACATTCTGGCAATGGGAACTCAAAGAAGTAATGCAAGCAGAGGCAGGAAATGGCCGCTTCTGTATAATGTGTAAAAAGGCACAACAGCATATGAATGCGCACAGAACTGTACGTGGCATGAGCTCATTTGTAATAGACAGATTTTCGATCCCCCGCAGCGAACCTAAACCAGCATGTGTATCACACCCTCATTTCGCTTCCAGCAGGTTTGGAACCGTCACCATCTCCGTGCTGATATGAGGAACGCAGATCATTTATTTTTCGCCCATCTCGCTATCTGCTCGCGAGGCGCCCGTTCGCTGCTCTCCAGCTGCCGATAATCACAGCGCACCTGTGGCGGTATCGCGGCCGAGCCGAGAAAAGGCGAAATGGCCGGCTCGGTGGCGGATACAGCCGGCACGCTTACATAAAGACCCGATATGAATAAAGGATGGCGGGGAGGGAAGCCGCGGCAGAGCGCCGCGGTAGCCGATCCAGGGGGGCCTTGGGGAAGGCTCCAGCGCCAGCCCTGACCTACTTCTGCCTCCGCAGCCATGAAGCCGGCTGCGTGCTCATTTTAATCACAGCCGCACTCGCTCGCCCGCGCCCCCCCCGCCGCGCCGCGGAAACGCGCACCCTCTGCACCCAGCTCGGGCAAGGCTGGCCCCGTCGGGAAAGGGACCTGACAACGTCGCTGCAGCGTCCCGCAAATGGTCTAAAAATGTTGCTGGAAACACCAGAGAAATTGTCTGACAACGTGCCGGTTTTTGCTCGCCGTTTCTAGGCAGTGGGGGGGGGGGGGGTGTGAAGGGATCTCCTACTCATTCGAGAGCAGCTATTTCAGATGTTCAGACTGAAGCTCAAGTCCAGGAAACTTTCCAGTGAATGCACGTTTACATTGACAATGCAGAAAATAAATCCGAGTTGTTTAAAATAGGTGGCACAGTTATTTTCCCTCCATTCCTATAGTGGTCTGATGAGGAGGAAAAAATACTTGTACACAAACAAAATGAGCAAAGCCCATTAGTCAGAGACAACGGGGAGACTCACCCACACAATCACTCTATAGAGACATAACCACAGCCACCACCCCCTACATGTTGATTTGACATGGTTTATCCCTCCATTCTCAATGTTCCCACATGATGACATTCCCTCATCTAGACCATTGGTCCATAAATGTTCTGTGTAGTTGGGATACTAGAAGGGTTGAGGTATTTTATGTCAATGTAATTTCCCTTTGGGGGATTAAATTAAAGACGTGTCTGTCTGTCTATCTATCTATCTATTTATCTATCTATATAGCCCGGAATGATCATTGAAGCCTCTTCACCAATGCAAAAGAATCTGACACTGATGGCTACCTGATAATTCAGCTCAAGCTGAATGATTCCCCACCTCACACCTGAAGCCAGTCTCCCAGAGTCTTTTTCCTCAGGAAGAGATTTCAATCATATTGATTTACTCCTGTATAAAACCGTTAGTTTTGTCCGGGACACTTTTTCAGAGAAGAAAGTAGGGCTGTAACATGATCTTTGTTCAGAGCTGGATAGGATGTCTAACATACAAACGAGACCATCGATTGTAGGTCTGAATGACTTTCTAATGACTCTGATTCACTTTGTGTAACTTGCATTTGACAGTCATTAGGAGATTATGACTTTTGGGATTTTCATTTATCACCTGTGTACATAAGATGACACCTTATCTCTTTTACCTTCATTTGACTTCTATGCTCAAATAACTGGTGGGTGCCCACATACATTATTATGCTTCATGTATTTGCTTTTCAAGGGCAGTCAACACAGTTTGCATTTTACTGTACTGATGCAGATAAAGCACCTTATTGTTTCATACAGAAAACCATAAACATTTGGTTCCAGTTCCATTCCAGCTACACCACACTACTGTTCACATGTAACTCATGTCTTTCAATATTTATCTTATAAGTTAAAATGATTTACACTGGAAAAATTGTCTCCAAAAATCCAACTAGAGCATTTGTATATGTATTGGTATAATTAACCAATCAAAATACAAACCCTTGCACTCACCTTCTTCAGTGAAACTATACCTTTACAAAACAACTTTTAAATAACATTTTTATATACAATCATGAAACTGTACACCTAAGATTCTGCACAAGAACAAACCGGTTTTCCTTCACAAGCGTTTTTAAATGTGGTAGCGCTAATGCTGCATTAAGCATGTTTCCTTCACACTGTCCCATGATCCCATGAGCACATATGGCAAGTTAAATTGCTCCAGTGCACCAGTCGCTCCCTCATTGCATTTGTTCACATATAGCCATGGACTTTAAAAGCTTGCATATGCACTACAACTGCTGCAATGTTCTCACAGGACTTCCAGCATTTTGGCTTATTGCAGAGCTGCAACCAGTATTTAAAAATGAGGCAGCCCTGCTACTCACAAGTTTAAACTCAAGTTCCTAATTTGTTTCTGCACAAAGAATTAAGTGTCCTTTATCTTTCATTCACAGCTGTCTGCACGTGTCTTTATTTTGGCTCATACTGAATACTTCAGTGTCTGTTTACAGGTTTTTGAATGTGACTGTGAGGTTGCATGTGGTATTTCCCATCTCTGCCTGGCTGCTTGTGTGTCTGTTTGCCTGCCTGCCTGCCTGCCTGCCTGTCTGTCTGTTTATCTGTCTGTCCATCTGCCCATATCAGTCTTCATCCTGCATGACCTCTGGGACAGTTCTGGGATGAGTTGTTTGTTGACAGTACGCACAGGATGGCCAGGCACACAGGCTTCTTCTTCTACAGTACCTATGCATTTCTTCATCTGCCCATCTGCAGTCAGTCACACCCCCCCCACCACCCCCCCCCCCCCCACAAACTGGGTCCTGTCACATTCAGTGCATCTGCTCACCAGGTCCCCCATTCTCAGTACGACTCCACTTACACAAGGCAGAGGTTCTATCCAGGGTCCAGGAAGTGGGAGGGTCTCTGAAGAGACTGGGAATGATTTAGAAGTAAGGATTTAATATTTATACGGTTCTTCTCAGGAGAATGGAGCATGACCATGTGAGAGAGGCTTAGCCAGCCACACACCACTTCGTGTGAAGTCTTCCCACGACATCCAGGCTGCATCCCACACAACACAACGGGCTTCGCTGTATATCTCCTCAGCTGTGACACCAATATAGCTGCCAAGGTAGCTGCAAGGACACTTATGAAACCCAGCCCACTGCAAATGAAACAGCATTCTTATATCATGTAGATAAGAACATGGCAGGCACTCTTGTAGTCAGCCACATGAGCTCGTTAAATGGATACATACTAGCCATGGCTGGTATCATGTAGGCTGTGTTTCATTATGCGTACTTGCATTCTAGTTAGGACAAAGAGCAAGTACAATGACCATATTGTTTATAAGTGTGTTCTGAACTGCAAATATGCAAACGTGAAATACGTACTAAAATCCTCTGAAGTGCACTTCCATACTTGCACATGACCCAGATTTTCTAGAATGCATAGATGTATAATTGTATGCACTCTTCACTCCCAGAGATCATTGCACTAAACATAGCAACATGCCAGCTATAATTTACCATAGTAACCGTCCTCTAAGTGAAAGAGGAATTTGTTTTCAGCAATAACCATTATAGACGTACCTTTTCGATAGTGAGTTAATGATCTTAATTGTTATTTTTTATTATATATTTCTGGTATTTTAAGTACACTACATTTAGAGAAAATGTTGCCTACTTAACTTTCTCATACAGTGTATTCAACAACTATAATCAATAGTAGGCAAATGCACTGATTTGGACATAGCCATTGACTCTGATGGTTCTGGGTTTTCCAAGCTCAATGCCAGTAGTCAAGGACATTGTGAGGTGATGTAATGAATTAGATCCATTAGTTCTCCCCATTTCACTGCTCGGAAAAAAACGATGTAACTGTGATGATCATGATTCCAACACAGGGTAAACAGCATGCATTATGAGTCTCTTTCTCTGAGAAACTGTAGTGGACCAAGCCGCTTTTGATTCCACAAATCCACTGGCAGATGCTGCAGATTAGATGCAACATGTATTTATTAAGGTCCTGAAACCTGGCAACCCTTCATTTTACTGTGCCTCCCATTCAAGTGTGGATTTACAGTTGGACGTGTCAGAATGGTTCAGCGTTTTTACTAATCTGCACTCTGTTAAGTTAAATCTCATTTCAACTGAAACTGAATGACAGGTCTGAAATGCATAACTGTGTTTTAATTAGAATCTGACTAACAGCTTCCACATCCCACTTCAGGATTATCGGGAATGGGGGAAGGCTGGCTGAGAATGCCCTTCAGCTGGGATCAGTTGGCACACGGCCAAGCTTTGCTTTTCATTTTCATATTTGCCATTAATGTGGCTATGAGATGTTTAAGCTTGCATGCATGTGTGTGCATGCATAGGCCTATATGTGTGAGTGAGTGAGATGTGTGTGTGTGTGTGTGTGTGTGTGAATGTGCATGTGGGTGTTTATGAGTATGAGAGAGCATGTTAATGTGTAAATACATGTGTGCATGCGTGTGCAAGTGCATGTCTGCAGGTCCCAGGGTCCTAGGCAATCTGTACCTGCCTGAATTAGATTGCCATGTGTGTGGGTGTGTCCATCTGTCTGTGTATCTCTCAGAGTGGCATGGGGATCACATGGTGCTCATAACATATCTGTTTGGGCTTAAGTAACAAATCTCAAGCAGCTGTGATAATGGCAAAGCAGAGTGCTTAATAACCCAATTTAACATGCTCACAATTTACATCCATCCTGCATTAACACTCCCATTACAACAAACACTCCAAATAACCCATCAGCACTGCATTAGCACTCCCATTGCAGCAAACACGCAAAATTACCCATCAGCCCTGCATTTACACTCCCAATACAACAAACATGCAAAATTACCCATCAACACTGCATTTACACTCCCATTACAACAAACACTGAAAATTACCCATCAGCACTGCACTAGCACTCCCATTACAACAAACACTGAAAATTACCCATCAGCACTGCATTAGCACTCCCATTACAACACACTGAAAATTATCCATCAGCACTGCACTAGCACTCCCATTACAACAAACACTGAAAATTACCCATCAGCACTGCATTAGCACTCCCATTACAACACACTGAAAATTATCCATCAGCACTGCACTAGCACTCCCATTACAACACACTGAAAATTACCCATCAGCACTGCACTAGCACTCCCATTACAACACACTGAAAATTACCCATCAGCACTGCATTTACACTCCCATTACAACAAACACTGAAAATTACCCATCAGCACTGCACTAGCACTCCCATTACAACAAACACTGAAAATTACCCATCAGCACTGCATTAGCACTCCCATTACAACACACTGAAAATTATCCATCAGCACTGCACTAGCACTCCCATTACAACACACTGAAAATTACCCATCAGCACTGCACTAGCACTCCCATTACAACACACTGAAAATTGCCCATCAGCACTGCATTAGCACTCCCAAAAAAATGCATTAAATGAAATAAAATTGGAATTACCTTTACAATATCATTACAGCAATCATTCAGAAGTACCTGTTAGCATTGCCTCTACTAGAGATTTACTACAGGGAGACAGCAATGAGAAAACAGGAAGAAAATGAGTTAGAGGACAGAGAGGTGAGATGGATGGACAAAGTAGGGAGTCATCAATTTGACGACTTCAAAATAGGTCCCATGAAACTCTTCGCTTTGCTGAACTGACAGATGCATGACATGGGAATAGCATGGTAATACGGAAGAAATACCATGTTATCTCTAGAGCGGCAAGGGAGAAGGATTCATCCAGCGTGGGACCACAGTAATTTCTCACACCTTGTTTCACACCTAAATGACATATCAGATGATCACAGGCTAGCATTTGGATGTCAAATATGAAAACAAAGCATTTGGTTTGCATCAGAGAAATGCACCCTCTTCAAACATCTTGCTTCTGTTCAAGAAGGTCGGTTTTGTTACCTTCCCCAAGGCTGGTAAAACAGGCAGCTGAAAAGTAAATGTATGAGCCAGAGCAGGCAGTGGTGTTCCGGCGGTAGGGAAAGCCAAGGGATGTAGGGGTTAGAGAATTAGATGAGACTTCTGAGCTCTGCTACTCAGCCCCATACTTTAAAGGTGACCTTGTCCAGGAGATGAGATCTTAAACCGAGGTCCCGACTCACCGCGGTCATTAAAGTTCCATTCACACTTATCAGACTAAATGTGGTGCTCTCCCCAGCAACCTGGCTTCTTAGTTTGGCAAGCTAATTATCACCCAGTGTAATAGACAAGTTCGATACTTACGCTCTCAATCAAACCTGATGGTGAGTGCGGTATAGTGAAGGAGCAGGGAGTTGCAAGCCTCCTCAACTGTAAGCATTCTGGGGTTTTTGAAAGATACGTGTATGTGATTCATTTGTACAGTCTTTATTCGTTCATCCGAATTTGAAATGTAGCACAATTAATGTAAAACAGAATCCAGAGCAAAAGCTTCCAGACTAAAGAATTACATGTAATCCTGGAGAAGAATGTCAAGTACTGTACTTAGATGATCTAGCCAACGCTCAATCTAATCACAGTACATTTTTAGCAATAAGTCAGCAAAATATACATTTCATTATATCGTAAAATGATCACTTTGTATTCCCGTGGCACTTACAAATATGTTTTTGAAATGATACATGCAAAAAAAGATGCAAAAAAGATGATGTGCACACTGATGTTGCAATACCACAATATTTCCCACAAGAGTTTCAGTACAATCTCAAATAGAATGTTGCCTCTAAAGTTAGTGCAGCCTTGCTTTAGGCCTGTGTTGAGAATATCCATGCGAAAAAGAAAGGCCTCATAGGGTCTCTGAAATCTATAGTCAAGAATATTTTAGATTTAGATGATAGTCAGGAATATATCCTCACTATAACCTCACCCTACATTTTACATATTTTTTACATATTATTTCATGCATGGTTTTGTGCACTTGATTGATCAGCCTCTGCTGACTCTGAACAGGCTGTCAGACATTGTCACAAAAACAGAGCCCTGAGTCACAGGACCATGAGTCACGGCTGTGGGAGTCAATGACTGGGAACGCTGACCAATTTGTTTTCCACAGCCTCATCACGGCAGTCCCCACCTCCAAGGGTAATAATTCTGTTTGAATCAGATGTTTACTAATCATGGGTTTTCTCTTTGTGTTTATTTATTTGGTAAACATGAGTCCACGTAGAAATTACTGAAAAATTCAGGATGGCTTCAGTATGTAAACTCAGAGCACTGCCTGCTTTTTTTAAATCTCCCGAAGCATGTGATTTCTGCTGCCACATCTTCTCACACCGCAGTTTGCAAGTCGAGCTCGTCCAGACGTGAGTCAGAAGACACTTCATGCGAAGAAGAACAGGCAAACCTGCAGGTGCCACGTTGACCACCGGAGGCAGCTGGCACGCAATGAGATGTGATCATGTGACTGAAGCCCACCCATCCCAGGGTGACATTTGCGCCAATTGAGTGTCACCATGTGGGGCTTCCAGCTACATTCGCCAATGTTAGGCTCTCGATTCGATGCCAGACTACGGGGCCCATCCATGGATAAGCCACCCAGCAGCCTCATAGCATTCACAAAATCATAATTTCTGTCCCTGCTATTGTTTTTTTCAAAGTATCTGCATTGTTCACACACTGTGCATATTCATGAAAATGTGGACCTGAAGACATAACATTCATAGCATGACTAGCAACACAAGCACCAGAACCTGTTACCAACTGGAACCTTCTAGAATAAGGAAATACAAAGGAAGGAAAAGAACGCAGGAGTTGACTATCTAGTTTTTTTAATAGAACATCTGTGATATCACGACCTGACAGATGCCAATGCTACACGGTCATGGGTTTTGCTATAAGTGGAAGATGTTATGCAAGTAATCATAAAAAATGACTGTGGATACTGAGACACCTAAATGTTTGCAGATGCAACTCTTAGCTGGGGCATTGCTGTTGATCCAATGAATGTCCTACTTACTTACTCAGTAATTACATCTGACTAATAATATTTTGTAAAAATCTAAGTTATATAATATGTCCTAGCTAATCAAAGAAATAAAAATAAACAACAAAAAGGCATGCACCAATATATTTCAAAATGATTTAGAATAAAATAGGATAAAAATAGGATTCAACAAGATGACTATTCTCTCCACAAATCCCCATTACGTTTATCAGTCTATCCCAAACTTCATACCAAAATTGCATTTTAACACTCTTAATTCTAAAACTTCAGCATACATATGGAGTAGGAATTGTCCCTGTAGTGACATAAAGCTTTCTCTCAGTGACACAGGCAGATAGGGGGACTGGCTCCTACCTTCCTGCATTTTTATTGGTCAACTGACATTTGTTATATTTCATATTATATAACTTTCATTTACAGCAAACAGGACTTTCATGGGTGATTATGAAGGCTGGGCAATGCCACTCAACCTCTCACGCCATTCCCAGAAGCACCAATAAGCTGGTTATGAAACATTCACTTGAAATATGGGCTCAATTTAAGATAAACTTTGGGTTCAGTCACCCCTACTGCTCTCCCCAATTGCTGTAAACCATCCCTATGCTTCCTATGATACATCCACAGAAAAAGCTTGAAATGTTTTAAAGATTTGTTTATAGCCAATTTCAACAAATAACCTAATTACCCCAAAAATATTCCTGTTGTTTTTGTGTGAAAAAAAAAAATACATGAAAATCTATTTTTTAAAAGAAAGATAGGGGAAAACTAATAATAATTGACTGTGGCCAGAAAAATACACAATCCTTTAAAAATACACACAAAATGAAATAGTCCTGTTTCTGGGCACATATTTGCCATTTGCTACATGCTGCTCAACTAACACTGCTAACTAACTTTTTATCACTGCTCAGAAAGCAGTTGCCTCCTGTACGGTTAATAATGAGCATGCTCATTATCATGACCACCGGCCATAGAATGTGTGTGTGTGTGTGTGTGTGCACACATGTGTACATGTGCGCACATTGCGTGTGCACACATGCATGCATACATGCATGTCTGTATGTGTGTGCATGCATGTATGCATGCGTGCATGAGTGTGTGCATGTGTGCATGCACGCATGCATGTGTGTGTATGTGTGTGCATGCATGCCTGCAGGCATGCGTGTGTGTGTATGTGTGTATCACAGGTCTAATCAAGTGTGTTTAAGTGTGTTTAAGTGCATGCATGTTTGAGTCAGCATGAATGTTTTCCTTGTTCATTTCTGATAATGAAGCAGAGGACATCTTGATCTGGGCAGCTCAAATTTGGTCCCTTCCATCCACCTTACCTCATCTTCCCCCCCTCCCTCACCTTGCTTCAGCAGGCCAGGGCTCCTTGGCAACTGTTGCTTGGCAACCAGGAGGCAAGCCCTCCTTGGAGAAGCGAATCATTAGTAAAACCTTTTCACAGGATCCAGGGTTCCGATGCAAGGATGTGGTAAAACAGCAAGCCTCTATTTCTCGATTTAACAAAACTAAGCAGCTGCTCTCAAGATTGAGGAACCAACTCACATGTCTTTGAGATCTGTGCTTCAGTTAGTTCTCCATATTTATTTTCTGACTGAGTTAAATAGCAGCAATGCAAGCCTCAGATTCAGACTGTCATTGTCATTCTGGTCAGGAGAAGGGAAACACCCCTTAATTCCCGATCAGACTGCATTTCGCCTCCAGACCCCGGTGGCGAACCATGCCAGTTTTCCTTATGGGAATTCAGGAATGCAGGTCAGAACCGCTCACCGAACAGCCAGCAGCAAATCAATCCGAGAGAAGCTGACACAATCAAGGACACACCCATGTAATGAAAAAGAGAGGAGCTTCCATTGGTTCATTGTTATTGTTCCCCATTTTTTCCTTACACATTTCCCTTATCGTTTTTTCCCTTATATTCTTCCACAGTCTGTACATGAAAAAGAAATACAAGACACCATTTTGTAGCAGCCTAGGTCTCACTCCATGGAATAAATGTCCTTCTAATAAATGTTGTTTGTAAATGTGGATCAGGGGAGAGACATTAAAATGCATGGGTAGCTGCACTTGCACTCTATTTTGCAAATAAATGTTGAGTTGGTTGCAACATGAGTTCTTAAAGTGCTAAACAAATAATTGTGCAGTGTGCATTAAGACCATTAACATCATAACGACAGCAGCATTGTTAAAGATTTGCAATGAAAAAAAAAGATCAGGGCAGCTAAAACATAGAGATTTGAATTTCCCTTCTACTTTGATCACCTCTGCAATACATTCAATGAGGAAAAAGTCAAATTCACCATCTCATCACATGTACACACAGTTGTTCTGGATGCACTGAGACATTTTCATCACAATAATAACATTAAGGTTTCAAGAAATTTTACAAAAGATGGAGAGTGATCAATATTATCTTTCCCCACTGCCTCATGTCTTCAAGATTTCAATGTTTTTTTTTTGTTTGTTTGTTTGTTTTTTTGTTGCTTTTGTTGGATTGTTGCAGGCACAGGAAAAAGAAATTAATTTTGGGGTATTGTTACCTCTGACTATGCTGACTAGGAAGTTGCAAAGAAAAATAATTGTCTTAATTTTAGATTAAATCCTGCTTATATCTGCAAACAAAATATGTCCATATGGCTGTATTACAAAACATAAGCATAATATATTTCAAAATGAAGATCGGTAACATTTTCTAATGATGTTCCCCAACACTTCTTTTCAGCATAGTATATTTACTCCTGCACTTCTTTTCTTTCACATGTCAGTTTCACATTTTCACATACGTGAAAAGAAAATGTCACGTGTATCTGACATTTTCACGTGATTGGCTTGTTTCACATGTGAAAATAGGTCACATGAAATTTGCATGATCACATGTGAATTATATACACCGATCAGCCACAACATTAAAACCACCTACCTAATATTGTGTAGGTCCCCCTCGTGCCGCCGGTGTATGTTCATATGTGACTGACTTTTTCAAATGTGAACTGCAATTTTCACAAGTGAAAACAAAACACGTGACTTGAAATAGCATAGGTTACCTTTTTCTGCTCTCATCTTAAAAGTGGAATTATTTTTACAGATCACATATGTACTCTTCATATGTTGGGTGTTCACTTGTGGTTTTATCGTGAGGGTCCAAAGCATGTGGTGCCAAGTGTCATGTCTCACCACACCACTGCTGGTAAGCTGGATGAGCTGGGGATCCCTTTAGACTGAACCCTCCCTAACCCCGTGCGAAGCTGCCGCCAATTGCGTATCATTCCCCAGGGTTGCCGGCCACAGTCGCACTGCTAAGGCAGGAATCTGATCCTGGACAGCGGTGCTCATGTATACACTTGAATGAGAATGGTGTTTTAACTGGTTAAGCCACCAGGCACCTCCACAAGCACCTGCATTTTGTATGTTTGTGGTGATATTTAGATCATCCTATTTGTATGCTGACAAAAGACTATAGCCATGATCAAATCCTCACAACATTTGAGTATTTATATACGGTATTTGTAGGTATTTGTCAGAAGGTGGGTACAGCACAGAAGGCCAAGAAGTCAACAGATCATAATGTACGACAGCCACAAACATCACTATTCAATGTGAAAACAAGGAAGAAGAGACGGCATACATTTGTCTAGAAATATAAATACAAGTTAATGGATAATGCAGTCAAATCAGACAAATCTCTTTTGCCTTTGTTTTGTCAAACCTCAGAGGCAATCAACCAGAAACAAGCTGTAAGAATGGCTATGAATCTGAGACACTGAAAACACTGGCATTGTCAGGTTTCAAAACTAGAATATAACGTACAATTTCCCTTTAAAAAATAGAAATAATGTACACTCAGACTTAGAAAATACTATGGATGTTACTAACAAAGGTGAAAAATTTTTTGCTTCATCCTTGCTGGGTCAAGTTACTATTTTAATTTTCACATTCAATTCACTGACAGATATCTACACATTTATTTGTTATAAATTCAATATATTTATGACAAGACTATAACACATATGAATACATAAAATTCAGTATGATCTCAATACGATAGTTTGTTATTCATTAGTAGAGGTGCCTGCTAAGTTCACCATTTGTAAAATAAATAAATAAAATAAGCATGCAGAATGGTCTGCTCTAATAGCAGTATTCACCATGCCGCCTATATCAATTGAAGATAATACAATGGAACAGAGATCTTTAGTGCAGAGTGAAGACACACTTCTATGTTCAGTATAATAAGTCCTTTGTTTTCATTCATATAATGTCAAAAATCAAAAAGAAAAGGAGCACTTAATTTAAAAAGCATGTAATGATACTCAAAACACAGTGGTTCCAGAAGTCTGTCAGTAAGGGGAAAAGGAAAGGAAAAGTAAAAACCTGAATAAATGAGTGGAGAAACAACAAATGCAGATGCTTCCATACAGGTGCACTGCATGATATAATTAAGCAATTAATTAGCAATGCTCTGTGGCATGTATAAAGATGCTGAGCAGGTCAAGTTGACCTCAATTTTGGATCAAGAGGGCAAGAGGAAAAGATCTATGTGACGTTGAAAGAGGGTTCATTTTTGGGGCACGGATGGCAGGAGCTTCAGTCACAAAGATTGTTCAATTGGCTAGTGTTTCAATAGCAACAGTGACTAAACATCAGCATTTAAATCTATGGGAAAGACATCAGTAGGCTATATAGGGTCAAAAATTGTGGTCAAAAGTATATATTCAATTGAGCACCTTGAGAGATTTTGGGCCTACATGTTAGGCAGTGCTCTCTACCACCATCATCAAAATGAGGGAATATCTTTTGGAAGAATGGTGTTCCATCCCTTCAGTAGAGTTCCAGAGACTTAGAATCTATGCCAAGGTGCATTGAAGCTGTCCTGATGGCTCGTGGTGGCCCAACACCTTACTAAGACATTTTAAGTTGGTTTTTCCTTTAATTTGTCATCTATATTTGGAACAAAGACATATTTTTTGTTTATTTGGCCTCTGTACTACACAGTATTAGATTTGTAACCAAATAATGCACATGCAGTTAAAGTGCACTCAGCTTTATTAAATTTATACATTTTGGTTTCATTATGCAGAAAATGCAGCGCTTTTTATGCAGGTACAGGTATAAAAGATTTCACAAATGAGGGTGAGGGCTTTGGATTTTGGACAGTTTGTTTTGGCCTCCACACTTTGCTCTTATCATCACTCTGATGCAAGTGAATCCTGGTCTCATCTGTCCACAGCATTTTACAGAACTTTGTAGGCTCTTTTAGGTACTGCCTAGCAAACTGTAACCTGGTCATCCTGTTTTTCCAGCTATCTAGAGGTTTGCACCTTGCAGCCTCAGCAGTTCTGTTTGTGAAGACTTCTGTGCACAGCAGTCACCGACACATCCACACCTGAAGAGTGTTTCTGATCTCTCGGACAGGTGTTTGGAGTTTTTTTCATTATGGTGAGAATTCTTCGGCCATCAACTATAGAGGCCTACCAAGCCCTTTGCTATTACTGAGCTCACCAGTGACCTCTTTCTTTGTAATGATGTTCGAAACAGTTGATTTTGGTAAGGCAAAGGTTTGGCCTCTGTCTCTGACTTTTTTTCTTTCTTTTTTTTACACTCATCAGCCTAATAATGGCTTCGTTGACTTTAATCGGCACAACTCTGATCCTCATGTTGACAAACACCAGTAACAAACTCCAGAGGCAATCAAAAGCATAGAATCAAGACTAGATACTAAAAACTCGCTTTCATCAGCACTAAGGAAGCAATTGAATGCACCTGACTAATCAGAAACACCTGTGAAGCCATTTATCCCAAACATTATGATGCCTGAAATTGGGGGTCTGTGGATAAAGAGTACTGTAACTTCTACATGGTGAAACCGAAATGTATATAGTGTGTGTGAGTGTGTGTGTTTTATTCATTCAACTACATTTTATATTGTCAAACTCATGTGCATTATACACAGATATACATGTGATATACATCAGACGTCAGATCATTACAAGAAACAGAAAAATTAAGTATTGCCAATTTTTGAAATCGTGAGGACCAAATCTGCCATGTCTTGAAAATATGTATTAGTGAAGTCATGTCAGTGACACAACAGCTGTGTGAGTGAGGAGGTTTAGGCTACAGATCCAGAGCTCCTTGGGGAAAGGTCAGGAACAGAACTGAGGCAAACTCAAATAGTCAATTTAACAGCAACCGGCACTTTCTTCCATTTCTGTTTATCAAATGTTATTGTCCTCCTTTTACTCTGTTTGATCCTGGCTGTGGTTGTTCAAACGCTCACTTATGGTGAGTGTTGGAACTGGTGAGAAGACCTTACTGCCCTTTAGAGCATTAGCTGTCTGAAGATAGCAGAGATATGGTAAGACATAAACTGCAAAAACACCTTTAGGATATCTCACAAAACATGCCCTCAATTTATTTAGAATTTTCACTTCTGTCCACCCCCCAAACCCCCGCAAACCCCCCAACCCCAACCTGCTTTCAGAAAGATCAGGAAAGAGATCAACTTCTGCACCGAATATGGCTGAAAAATCATGATTGCCTTTTCTGAATTGTGTAGGAAGAACACACCACTTTATAAACAACTGCAGTTCTCATTCAGAATGCAATGCTAAGAATTCATTCAGCTGATTTCAGATCCTGGATTTAAAAAATAAATAAATAAATATATATATCTTTTAATTTGGATGAGACTGAATAAGACTCAAATCCTTTAATTTCCTGGGACTTCTCCAAAGGCAATTCAATCTTTGATACATTATCAATTTCATTCTGCGCCCAGCCTAGTTTCTGATACCGCCGCTCTGTGCTATTCTCATCCCCATCTGACTCCAGTAACGGACGCCAAATTCCTACTCACTTTAGTCTGTGGCACTGCAAAAGAGAATGGGCAGAGGAAAGAAACTGAAAGCAAAACTGGGCAGAACCCAAAGGAGCAGTCAGGATTAATGGAATTCTGGAAGAGGTGGAATTTTGTTAATGGTCCCGTTTGATTCAGCAGGGAAAGAGAGGCGGAGCTTGCGGAACTATGGTATATGCTATGGAGTCAGTGTGCCTCATTAGACTAGACAGCCCACATTTCACACACGTAAATGCACACACAAACTCACACAGTTGTTCACATACTCACACACACTCTTTTACTGCATCACACTCACACATAGTTATATATGCAATCATTGGTTATTTACACAAATACAAACACACTTGCACGCACAGAAGCACGCAAGCACACACACACACACACACACACACACACACACGCACGCACACACCAATCCTCACAAAAACCTTGTGTGGGCGCTGACAGCTTTCTAATCCCTGCTTAATTAACTGTTTCAAAGAAATAAACAACACTGCAACTTCTCCATTAATCCAGGATGAGTAATCGTCTGTGAACCCCAGCTTCTCATACAGCATGTTTCAATGAGCAAACCCCGACAACAACTCCTTAACCGCTTTAACACTACAAACCTTCTGGCAGGTCAGGTATAAGACCCACAGGACAAAGAGAAGCATACAATATAATCAATAACATCTATATAATCACAATCGACTCACATGCTAACCAAGCCAAAACTAACACTTTGGGAAGTCATTTGCTATAGCCTTGATCTGGATGAAAGGATTTCATCTGAAATTACAGTACAACATTTTGCCTTGTTAAATTAGCTAAATTGCTGAAATGAACTACGGTATTTTGAGCTACTGGCAGAACCACTGACGGAGGGCCTCAGTGGATAATTTGTTGCCGTTCACTCGAGATGTGGCTGCCATGCCTGAGCTGTTTGCGGCATTTCTATGAAAGCTATGGGATGTGGGGCTGGGGGGTGGGGGTTGCGCTGCTACGGTCATATCTGAAAGCGCAGGGAGCCGTGAAGTGAAGTGCAACACTCCATGCTGACGAGGCCCCCGTGCAGCTGAGCTGCGGCTCCAATCTCGCGACGCCTTCAGCGTCTCCAGGACGATGGGCCAAGGATCTGTTGCCACAACGACGATGGCAGCAGCGGCTTCGCGAAGCTCAGAAGTGATGCTGCTTTGGGTTTGAAGTTTTGAGGTGTGTGAGCACCAGGGAGAAATGAAGGGCAGTGAGTCACGCAGCATTCCTCTTCCACCCCCACCCCCTCTGAGAAAAAAATATATATACCGAGCCCAGTTTAATCACAGGCACTCTGGAAACAGAAGGCCCAGAAAGAGGAGAGTCACAGGGAATACAATTCAATTTCCACAGACAAGGGTGTCTCCACGGCTTGCTTCTGTCACACCAGTCTCGCGCCAAATTGAATCTTTACCAGAGGGACAGCCTCTCCTCTCCTCTACTCACCTAGCCAAGGAGGAGGCTTTGCCTTCCTGCCAGAGTCTCCAACTCCCTACCCGGCCCTGCTATCTTGCCTGGGGGACAGGCCTGAAAATTATACTCCATGGGTTCCGGAGTGGCTCTCACCAAAGCAAAGGCTGGGCCCTGAATCAATGGAGCAATTATCTTAGCTAAGACAGCAGCTAACTATGACTACAATAGCAGAACACAAGTGGCCATTGGCCTCATCCTACCTGCTCTTATGTTTAGGTTTTCAGGTTGTTTCTGTACTCACATTCATACCAATACTGACATCAGGATCAGAACTTCAGAGGACAACACCAAACTGCATATTTCATGCACCTGAGTGCATTCTCAAAATTGCTCCTTCAGCACCAGACATGATGTCATCTTGACTGCTACACAGGAAGCTCACATCCTTTCCCAATGCCCTTCTGCCATCACGACAGAGTGCACATCAAAGATCCTGCATAGAATATGATGGGCTCACTCTGCATTTCTCATTGAACACTGTTAAAGGCTGTTTGTTTATCAAGGGATCCTTAACTTAAATAAGTTAAATATTTGTCAAAAAGCAGGATGTCTGTGAAAGTAACAGAACCAGTGGGCATATGCCTACAATGGTATAATCTACAGAATGACAAAAAATCTCTAGCCCAGTCCCCACACTATAGAACCAAAAGTTCAATAATTGGAATAATTGGAACCAGAGTGCGACCAAATATCTGTTTGAGTTGAGTTGAGTTGACACTGAACATTTTACTGAGCAGTTATGGCTTTCAACATTTTTATGGGTGAGTGAAACTCTAACTTGAATGGCACATTCATTTTCTGATGGCAAGTTTGACCACTGGGTTTCAGAATAGATATTCAAGGTAGTTACTGACTTCAAGTGACATCGGGCTTTACTGTATGTTGTGTATCTCCCCAGAGTATTTTAATTTTTGATGCTATCCCATGTTGGCAATTCCATGTTTGAATTCCTCACTGTGAAGTCCTTGTACATCATACATAATACAGTGCCAGTGTTTATATATACTGAGATATTGAGTAATTGAAATTTTAATCCCAAAATCTATTTTGCATTTGGAAACAACCTGTCACTCATCAACAAATCAGTGAATAAGTGTGTTTTCACAGTCCAGAGTGACTGTATTTATTCAGTCATTCAGTATTTATTCAGAGTGACTGTATTTATTCAGACTGTATTTATTCATCCACACATCATAATGGATTTTTTGCTGAAATAGATATGTGACATTTAACTTTGATTATTAATTCTGATTTAACAATTGTAGGGTCAAAGTCAAAGACTCGTAAGACTATGTGTACCCTGATGGTGTACCACTTTTTATAAAACAAATTAATAAAAGGGCAATGTTTAACTTTTTCTAATGGTATGATTACATAAGCAAGTCATCAAACATTATGCAGAAAAAAGATAATTAAGGGAGTTTTCACTGCTGTTAAACTCAGAAAAGGGTCTTTTTTGACCCAAGCAAAGCACAAAAAGTTCATTTTTGAGTGTAGCTATGAGGTCTGTCTGTTCTTTTTTAATAATATGAATAACTGTGCAGCTGCTTTTGTGTTAATTGTTCAACTGGAAAAAACACATATATTGTACATGTTATAAATGTCTTATAAATATGGTGTTGAATACTATTACCATGATAGAATGGGTGAAATTGTTACTTTTTTAGATGAAAAAAAAACATTTCTATGTTTTACAATTTGGTTTGCAGAAACAAATTTAGCAGCTGAATTGACAGCATTAACATAAACCATGCTTAAGTCTCAAAATACTGAAGTTTAAAAAAAAAAAAAATTCACGCAAAAACTAGTTTGGAACTTCAAAGTGCAGTTGGAACCGAGATAGAATTGATTGTATGGAGAAAATTTTTACATTCAGATATAACTATCCAAACTCACATTAAATCCCTCTCTTGCATGGCATAGATATAAATGGAAATAGATACTCAAACCAAACACGCTGTAGCAGCAGGCACAAAAGTCTGAATCAGTGCCAGAGATCCAGTATCAAAACACTGCAAGTGGTCCACAACACACATTAACACCATAAGTCTTAAATCCACACACCAGCTGGTGCCATTAACGATATCTATCTGCAACCAATTTGGATGTCTGTGTCCAGCGAACAGACTTATTCAGCAAGATATTTCTTTGTGGGCTCCTGAGTAGTTAATTCCCTAAAGGCACTTGCCACAAACCTAGTTGTCTACACATGGCAGGCTTTTAGACTGGGCTATGAGTAATATTTTTAGTAGAGGCTTGTAGGCCTGTGTGGTCTAGCTAACTGACGTCTCTGTAAGCCCCATGACATATCTGACAATCGCCATACCAAACTATCCAGTAATACAAATTCAGCTCATCAAGACACATGTCATGTGGATACTATCATTCTGTGTTGCCCTGGTATTCAATGGCAGAACTTTAATGGGAAGTATTATACACCAGCATGCCTTTCTGCACTATTTAAAATACAAGGTAAACTACTGTGCCAATGCCAAACATGTATACAGAACAGGTAAGTACCATCTCTACTCATTCCTGACATGGTACAGTATTTATCAAATGCAACAGAATTTTAGTCAGGTTTTCTTGACATATTTCGCTCTTACTTGTGGTCAGAAATGGCATGTAGACCCAATATCAACCATCATATTATTTTTAAAGGTTTGGTAAATAATGTCTCATCTCCAAATAGTAGGCCTAATGGCAAAAGAGTAGTGGAGGGACGGTGCAGATCATTGACGTAGTCGTTCTCGTGCGGGCTTACTGTAATAAAAAATGTCATGCACACGCTGTTACTCGCGCTGTTAGTTTGACCGGATTCAGGCAAGCGCCTAATTTTATAATAGCCTACATATCTTGTCCGGACACGAGAGAGCCTGAGCGTGTGCGCGCGCATTTATTAGTCCTAATCTTTCCCCTTCGTGAAGTAATCAGTATCACATTGAGGCCGCGGTTCCCGCCAAGTCCACGCGCGTGAGAACTAGCACTGATCAGTAATTCCCCCCAAAATGCGTATCTCTGTGCTGTCCATGGTGCTAGTCTTTAAAGCTATTGAAAACTGCAACAGCGCCAAGACGGGGAGCCAGCGAAAGAAAGAAGAGCGATTGTGCGTGAGGGAGACCGTAACATGTATGAGAGAACGGTGTGTGTGTGTGTTGGGGGGGCACACTGATGACCGTTAGCAAGGTTAAAAATGTAAATCTTCTGGCATGACTGCAAACTTACCCTAAACCTAAGTCACTATGTAAGCGCACCTAGTCGATACATTAACCTGCGGAGTTCACTGACAACAAAAAAATATACCGAAATTTATACCTTTTGATCCGTGCATCCAGACAGACCATACGTTCATAAGGATGACAGTCACATCAAATCATGCGTTTCAGAATTGATCAGATACATGTACACTGGTATAACCTGGTGCATATACCTTGCATTAGCTACATTTTTTTAACGCATTGGCTACCTTGATGATTTATATCCGCACAACCATAAATGCCAAATGTAGAAGGCGTACTGTGCACAGACATTCCTTACGTTCGCTGCAATTTTGACAAATTCCCACGAGCGAGAATTTCGGGAAGGGAAACATGAACATGCTTACCTTTCATCCAATCCAGGACCTGCTTGGGTGTCCATTTACTTATAGGCTCCATCACGAGTGCCATAATCGATGTCACTGTATCTTCTGAATTCACGCCAAAGGAAACGTATGGGTTATTTCGCGATGAAAAACGTATCACCACAAGGACACATAGAATCGTAAAATATGGGTTAATCTGAAACTGTTGTTCAAAGCATGGCTGTTCGCATGTTTTGTGGAGAGGATGCGGTGGTGCAATCCATGCGCACACGCACGCTTTCTCTATTTCGTCCGTATCTCTCTCTCTCAGCTGCTCACTCCCCTGATGCCAGCCGACCCTCGCAGTAGTACTGTGGAGTAGAGAGATTACTGTGAACGAGCAAGTCTAGCATTCCCTCCTCCTCCCTCTCCTGCACGCCGCAGCATCACACCACGGGCCGCTGTACGCGAGACACGGGGAATGGTGCAATACTAAACATTGTAGTCCACTGGCAGCTCAAAGAGTGACGCAAAAGCAAAAAACCCATCACGAGAAAAGAAAGTGCAGTATACGTCACATAAAAGAGGGTATCACACCTTGAATGAGACAATAGCAGACCTTCACAGCAGTGCTATCTCATTTGGCAATGTAATAGATATGTTGTAGCAAACACGACATATGAAATGTAAAGCATGACTTAAATACGTTTTAATGAATTATTCTAAGATGACTTGTGCTGTTTTAGTATTTCACCTAATCTAATACCGACCTGCATTTTATTATTCAAATAATGTTGCAATAAATAAAATATTCACACGGTTGGTTCCACTGGATAGTATTTCCATACACAATATTAATAGCCCCAGATCATGCAATATCTTAACCCAACATGTAAGCACTCAAAATATATCAGTCACAAAGGTGACTTACAGGACACATTTCAGCCTATTTCACTACATTTCTTATTCAAAAATTAAACAGGGTGCAAATCTACGGTAAAAATCAATGCTGGAACCTTAAGATAACGTCTTCCAGTACAGAGCAGAGCAGAGCATCGCGGAAAGAAAGAATTGCCTACATAACAGGGATGAACTACGACAGGCAACGTGCCTTTTCCTATATCATTGCAGTTTTACCATTAAACGGAGTGAACGGGAGCATAAAATATTGCACCAATAATAGAAAAGATCTTGTTCTGCAATAATTTTCCGGCATGCATATATTGCCAAGAGGGGGAACAACGTGAGACATAGACATATATCACACTTCCTCACACCAATAATGAAAAATGGTCGGATAAACACGGACAGTAACTGCCAGCGACCCCTGCCGTTACATCGTGTAAATTCAGCTCAATGGTGACGTATTACATTAAAGACGTCTCTGCTTGGTGTTCTTTGCACTGTTTCTGTCGGTGTAATCATGAACTGCAAAACCTGACAATTATATTTACAGAATGGACTACATTACCTGACAGACATGAGTAAATAAAATATTACATGTAATTATTGGACACATGTTCATGTATGACTGAATTGACTGATGGATGGGATGAATTGCTGTTATTATTATTATTATTATTATTATTATTATTATTATTATTATATTGCCATACATTTTCATTGGTTTCAAAATCTCCGGGATTACTGCAATAGGCTTAGTGTCCATTACTCATCCGCCACAACCAAATCATTTGAGAAAAGTAAGATAAGAGAAAAGTAAGGTCATCACATATTTCAACACACGCCTTGCTTAATACATGTCTTATACAGACAGCAAGTGCTCTGGTGAGGCTACTGCTACCCTGCTAGCTATGAGAAGACCAGTGAATGACTCAGCAGGTAGAGTGCTGTCTCTAATATACAACACAAGCTGAACATTGAAATAATGCTGTGCAGTAGGTTTATGCCAATCTAAGTGCTCTGCAAGTACTTTTCTAACACCATGTACCAAACGAAAACAAATTTTTGGAAGTCTTGCATAGTTTTTATTGTTGCCTAACAACTGGTATGGTTTAAATTAACAGGTTATTAACCAGTCCTTTATTCAGTTTTGTTTACCTATTTTATCAGTTCATAATTAATTTTTTTGTTATTATCAGAGGAGTCACTCCTTTTTCCTGTCACTCTACACATACTGCTGTTCTACACACATTTTAACATTTTACAGTCTTACTGTAAAATGAATTCTTACAGAACAATTACAAGTCCAAGCATATAAAAAATCAATATGTAAACTCATATGCAATTACTTATGGCAAATTAAAGTGCAATTATATCATAAACTGGCACATGTTAATTCTGTAAAAAAAAAATTTAAAAAGGGTTGCAATTAAAATAATATTCCTGTGGTGTTTTTATTTTCAATAACACCCACGCATCCTGCAGAAAGCAACAAAATGCTATTTACAACACCAAATTTTTAAAATACTAATTCCGAGTATTTTCCTTAACTAAGTAAACAAATTAAGCAAGTGTTCAAACATTTCTTTTTAGTTTCTTACCAAGTATTAATTATGTTCTGAAAATACTCCTGCTCATAAAATAGGGAACATTGGTGGTGATGGTGATCGTGGTGGTGGTGGTGGTGGTGGGGGATTTGCAACGAATAAAGAAAACAGCATTGCGGTTCTGCGTGTCTGTGCCATCGTCATATTTCTGGGGTGAATACTTTCACATTATTTCACTGAAAGTGTTTCAGATATATCAAAACTTCCAACTACTTTAAATTAGCATCATACACAGATCAGTCTGAGAAGATGCACAGCAGCTACAACAGATTTACTGGATTATCATATTGAGGATCAGTTATTGCTTTTTTCCATTATCAATAATTCAGATGCAATAATTCCACTGGTGCTGCTAGTGTTTCTATCCTCTGCTATTTGATAAAACTACTAATAATACTGGATTTTATACTTTAGTGTGTTAACACTGGCAGTTCAAAACCCATGGCAATTCACATACAATATAGCTTTTTCTTATTTATTGTTTATTTTGAATCGTTTATTCATGAACGGAATAAAATGTTTTTATTTCACAACATCTTCATTTCATATTGTTACACTGGTATGATATATACAAATAATTATATGTATTATTGATTTGTTTGTTATAATCTAAAAAAAGGTTCTGAAATGAAATGGACTTTTAAATACTGTGACTTTGTTCTGCTCAGAATGGCTCTTGTGATTGCGGATGTATTTATACTTAAGTGAGATTCTTTGGAGACATATTGTGTCCTGTACTATTCTCAATCGCGATTATATCCACATTAAACAAGACGGCATGGAATGAAAGCAACATCAAGCAGAGCACTTGTGAGCACAAGAGGATACAAACACAAACAAATTTTTTTTGACATTTGGAAATGCATGCATTTCTACATGCATGTGCAGACGTGTAGATGATGCATGCACTTCCAAACGTATGTGCCACTATATGTATTTGTTTATTCCACAATTAGGCCCATGCATCACAACCTTAGCAAGCAGACCACCCACGCCTGTCAGGCATTTACCATGTCAACAATGCAAGGTCCAAAGCCTGTGGTGTCCAGAGGTAGCCAGAGGTGTGCACTGACCTGCAATGTCCAATCAGGAAACACCAAACTATGCAGGAAAGCAGACGTCCTGTACACTGCTAGAATGCGGTTTAGGGGCAACACTTCACATTAATAAATAGTTAGATGATTTCATAGAAATGAATACACAAAACTACACAAAGGAGAAGTTTATTAATTGATGTACTGTCCCCTGTTTGCAAATGATATGTTGTCAGACATCACCTTGAAATTATGTTAGACCTTTTTTTTTTTTAAAATAACACAAAAATAATCATCTCCATTTGATAGACAAATGCTATAAAGCCAATGCTGAAGAAAATGATTCATTCGACAAAACTACAATTTTACTTCAATTTGTTACACCTATTTTTTTTTTTTTTTAGGTTTCTCAGCTGAAACTTTTTAGTCTCATTCAAATTAACTTAAAAAATATTTAACTGAGAAAACCCAAAAAATCTAGGCGTAACAAACTGAAGTGAAAAATCTTTGGTATCCAATGAAACATTTTTTTTTCAGCGAATGCTAACACAGTACATTTAGTGTTGCAACCCAGAAATGTAAGTACAACCAGTTTGGTCTTTTGCTGTTTAGCTGTGGTATAGGAAGTAGGGGTATCTATTTTTATAATAAAAGGAACCACAGGTTCCTCACACTCTCCTTGTAAGACAGACCTTTTCCATGGCAGTTAAGCTTGGTACTGTGATATCGGATATTCACAGCTTTCTTTTTAAATTTTGGAAAAAATAATAAAATAAAATAAATGCATTTTGAATGCAAACAAGAACAATTCTATAATGAAAGCACATACACCTCTGGAGATAATAATGTCTGGTACATCACCTGATACAGCTGCTCGAAGATGTTTAAAAAAAATTAATAAATTTTAAAAAAAAACATTAAGTATTTGGAAGCTCTCGGTGGCATATTCAGTTGAAGCACTGGTTCTCAGTGCAGTGATGTTTTCAAGAGTCTGACCGTGCCATTGAAAAATGTAGCCAGGTGGAACAACAACGCACAATTGATCAGAGTGTTACCCAGGGAGTGAGGGGTTGGTTGGCAGGCTATTCCCCATCTCATCAAACTAAAGTGGCCTCTCTGGTCAGTTGGGTGCCTGCAATTTGTATTATTCTGCCAGCTCAGCTAGCAGACTGCAGAACAATCACACTGCAAAAACCAAAATATAAGTTGAACTTAAAAAGCATTTTTTTCTTATATTAAGACTTAAAGAAGTAATAGAGCATGCAATAAAATCCAAGAATTCCCAAAAAGGTAATCAGATAAATGAAAGAAAAGTTGGGAAAACACTTAAGTGCAGAAAAAAGTCATATTGATTTATTGGGATTAAGGCTCACAAGGCGAATGACTAGCCGTGGAGCAAAGAAGGCTCCTGCACTGCTGTCTATGTGCTGGTGACATGCTTCCAGAAACAAGCTCTCTTCCTCAGGTAACATTGGGAAAAACTGCTGCACTATGTAACTTATCTATCCTAGAATAGGAAATGCATTATATCTGAAGGAGTGGACAAGGCAAACATACTTACTAATACAAGAAAATACAAGAAAAAGTGCTGATGTGTGGTCACCAAAGGAATTACACACAAAAGCCTACAGAAAAGACAATGCAAAACCTACAACTACAACACACACACACACACACACACGCACACACACATATATATTATATATATATATATATATATAGAAAACAGAAACTCATTAGGGCCATTAGGGGCTACTGTGTTTAAATAATGAAATAATGAAGCGTGCCTCTGTCCAGAGAACTTTTCCGTCATAGTCTCCACCACAGGGTGATGGCAGCCCTTTTTTAATGGCCCAGAAACTAAATTGGGAAATGGTATGTCCCAAATGTTTGAAATGGACTGTTAGGGTATACGTTTCATCATTTCTCTTGATGCTGTTTTTATGTTCTGCAATGCAGTTTTTGAAAGGGTGTGATGTTTCACCAATGTAAAGTTTTGGGCAAAACATTGAATGGCATATACCACTTCTTTTTTATTGCACATGTTGTGAAAGTGAGAAAGGGAATTTGTTTTTTTGGTATGTCTATGAGGAATGTGTTTTACATGTGTAGACCAGGGGCAAAAACAGCAATGGCCACAGTTAATGACCTATAGGGGGCAACCCTGTTAGGTGGACTTGATGGTCTCAGGTATCCTATGCTCGGCATGAACCAGCATGTCTGTCAAACTGGTGTTGCACTTATAGGCAACAATGCTCTCTTTAAAAAATAAAAATAAAAGAAAGTCTCATGCACTTGTAGGACACCCCAATGTTTCAACAATGCACAGCTGATCCTATTGGCAAGTGGAGAATATTGCAGGATGCAAACTAGATGATCACTAGTGCGTCTATGTCTGGGCTCCAGAACAGCATCACGAATGGAGCACAGTGTTCTTTTACAGGCTTTTCTTACAACTGATTTACTATAACTCCTCTCTATAAATCTGCCTAAACCGCAGTGTGGGGGCTTTCTTTGTTCCATTCACCTTGTGCGTTCTAAGCCCAATAAATCAGTATAATTTTTTTCATCAAGTGTTTTCCCTAAATTGGATTTGGACTTAAATTCTTATTTATATGACTTTTTTTTCTGTTTTCTTTTGCTAAATAAGACAAAAATAGTGTCAGTAAGGTGAGACAGTTTGACTCATTTCAAAATTTGCAAATGGGGTAAGACAATTTTACTTATCAAAAAGTAACATGGCAAACTAATCAAAAAGTAACTTAAAAAAAGTTAATATTTTCTACATGAGAGAAAAGATTATATATTTTATGTCTCATTGCATGACTAAAACCCTTGTTAAGACAGGCTTTTTTTGCACAGCTCAAATGCCAGTTAGCAGCACATATTTTGAGAACACATGTCCTACACTGTGCCCTGCAAAACAGCAGAGTATGTTTTAGCAATGGCACAGACTTATACCAGGGAATCACCTACTATCAATCTGGGAAAATGTATTATTATTATTATTATTATTATTATTATTATTATTATTATTCACACCTTGGATGACTAAGGAAACAGTAGGCTAGTTATGACTCGTAAATTGCACCAAATATACAGTAATATATGCTGTAGCACTACCGCAGCATATCACTGAATGGATCAAGGGTCAATTCCAATAATACTATGTGTCTGTGAAAGAATGAAAAAAACTATTTCAAGCATAGCCTAATACATACAATTGTCTGAGTAAAAACAATAATATAACGTCAAATAACAGTTTATCATTAAAAACAAACATGAATATTAATTTTTATACACTGTACTCGGCGTTACTCATCATGCATAAATAATTTAAAGTTAAGGTCATTTTCTCATATTACGTATGCATGCTCAGCCATCTATCTATAGTCAATTTATATAGCCTACCTCGAAACAACACACAAATGTGCATCAACTGTGTTCATGTAATTCAGTCAGCAATTACATTTACCAAGACAAAACAAACGTGAGCTCGTTTAAATAGGCCTACACTATTAAACAAAATATGGAAAACCGGTCCAGTGAGACTGTAATGGCGAAATTCGTGTGGACTGAGACAAAAGTCGGACGGTATTTGCGGTCTCTATGACCTCCCCTTTCGCTCCCTCCCTCTCTCCCTCCACAAAGTCAATGATGGGCGGGACAATGGTGCTCAGTTTTCAGTCGGTTACGACTGTCACAGCTCTGATCTCGAGCAGCTATTGGCTCCTGTCTGTGTCTACGTCACAATCATGATTAGAATTGATGATCGGACGTTTTGATTTCATTGTCTGGCGAAGGGAGTCGGGAAGAAATCTGCTGAATTCGAGCGTTCGTTTGATTTGTCAACAGAAAAGGTATCTAGCAAATTAATTATCTCCTAGCTTTTCATAGCTTTCGACGAAGGTTTAGTGTGCTCCGGGGGAATGGCTCGGGCCATATGTGCAGCTCCGCTTGGGGTGGGAAAACCGCAAAAGATATTTAAAGAAAAAGTTTACTTGCATTCAGACGCATGGCCTCCAGGGCCTGGCTTGCAATCGGCTCTTATCCGTAGCTAGCCCGCTGTGTACATTAGCTCATCTTGTCTTTGTTATGTTGATGTACCGCTTACCCATAGTTAGCTGTTTTGCTGTACCAAGCCGGAAAGTTATCGCTCTGGTTTCCTGTGCTCGTTTTCTATTCCGGCGACCAGTATTGCCCTTGTGGTGAACTGGGTGGATGTGCGTTTTATTCATCATCAGCGCTCTTTGTAATGTAATCAATATTACATACAGCGGCCATGCGCACTGAGTCTTTCCGAAACGGGAAGAAGGAACAAAGTAACCCTTACATTGCCTCCCTTCCCATTCAGAAAACGATTTGATCTGGTGTCAGCTTTCACCAAAGCAATCTAAGTTAACTTCTCCAGTGCGAAATCTGTGTATTTGTTTCATAGCTAACCTTAGCTATAACCTGCTGGCTAACTAGTTAGCCAGCTTAAGAAATCGTGTTTCCTTGCTTTCCGCAATTCTCATGTTTACATCGACTAACGTTAGCTGACCCTGGTGAATCAGTTAAGACTAGAGTAGGCAGAATTTACACAGTTAAACATAACGTTACCTAGCTACATCCATGACAAGCTGTTACAGTTAGCTAGCTCATAGTTCATAGTAACGTTCATAGTCTTGAAAGCTCGTCTTTAAACTTTAGAAGCAGGGTCAAACAAACATTGTTCAATGAGTCTATGTTCCCCATGTGAAATGCGCAATATCATATTTGCTGGATAGCGAATTACTGTAAGTTAGCTAGTTAGGTAGACTGTGTCGCTAGCTAAATATGTTATAGCCAGCGAACTAGAACCCAGACTACTGTTGTTTTACCGGTTCATTCTGCAAATGACCCTGTGTGAAAATGAAGCTTTTTCCAATTATTGAAATGTCACGGAGGTTTTTATATTGACTTTATCATAAATTCTAGCCTCTGTTAGTCTAAATGTTTAATGTTATGTGTTTCTCAGCGAAGGTTCCCTCGTAACGTTAGTAGACTGTTATCTGACGTAACTGCCCACGTTCTCTTGTACTTCTCATGTTGATTTTATTTAATTATCTTGACTGTGACAGCAACAATTACAGCATTTAGCTAAATGTAGCTACGTTTCTGAACTGAGAAATGTGGCAAAAGCACATTCCAGTAACACTTAATTTAGCATTTGGCGGTGACCCAATGTTGCAAACCATTGTTTGTTCTTGACTGGGGAATCTCTCTGCTCGGAAATGATTAATTTTCTCTGCCTCTGCTGTTATTTTGCGACTATGAATGTTTTTTTCCCCCACAAACTGAATTATATTAAGGACACCCCAGGACAACATATTTTTAATTCCATTCATTTATTTGTAATTCCTAGTTTTGATGTCATGTACCAGCAAAAATGAGTCTGTACAGTAGCACATATAACACATCGTCATGGTCTCCTCAGTTTCTCTGTCTATTCTCTTTCAGAGCTTCTCCAGAGGGACAAGTAGGCTAGATAGCTTTTGAAGGCCGCCAGTCGTGGAGTGCCCTGCAGCCTGCAAAACTCCACGAGACCCTCCAGGATGTAACGTTAGCAGTGTTGGGCCAGAAATCGCATAGCCCAAAGAACACTTGAGGGAAGGCTGTTGGTTTGCGCGATGGTAGACAAATCATCATTCGCCTGACCAGTCGCCCTCACTAGCTGTCCGTTTCTACAACAACCGAAGTGACCGAACTGAAACTTTGGCATTGAAAACCTGGGTTTTCTGTTGATTAGCCTACCTGACGCACCCGACTCCTCCTGCTCCAGAAATATGGAGGCATGGCAGGAAAAGCGGACCGTAAGTAGGTTATATTATATACTGTGGAACAGGCCACGGTAAGGCCCTTGAAAATCCCCTGCCTACCTTTGAGTCCCACATATATTTTCACTTAAACCTCCCACGTTAAAATTTTTATTATTATTTAGGAATGTGTTTTTTTCCTACCGCTTCATTTGGTGGGAAATTATGATCAAATTAAGGCTTTACTTTGCTTGTAGTGTAGTATAATGGGCAAAGATCTGGTCTTTTAACTTAAAGGAAACAGGTTCGATTCCCGGGTAGGACTCTGGTGTTGTACCCCTGAGCAAGGAACTTAACCTGCAATGCTCAGTATATATCCAGCTGTATAAATGGATGCAATGTTAGTGATTCTGTGTAAATTCTGTGTAAGTTACTCTGGATAGAGTTTCTGCTGAAAATGCCTGTAATGTAATGTTTAATATAATGGATATGTTCAAATCATTGAGTCAACTGTAGCTCCACCCATCTTGCGGCTCATAAAGCCTCTGTTTTGAATCAGTAAGTGTATGAGAATTTTCACAGTTTGTAGTACTGCAGAGATGTCTGCAATTTACCAAGTCTGTGGCCCTTTCAACGCTGATTTATACATGTTTGGTACTTGGTTCATCAAATTATAAAAGCTTTCTCAGAGTTTTCTCATCTAATGCAATCCCTTTTGTGCCTTCTAAATGGTAAAGGGGATTAACTTTATCATTTGGCAGCTGTGCTGTCCCAACCACTTTTCACCTCCACAGATGAATCTACGCTCTGTATTTTCTGCTGAGCAGCAGCAAATCCTGGAGCGTTACTATGAAAACGGGATGACCAATCAGAGCAAAAGCTGTTTCCAGATGATCCTGCAGTGCGCTCAAGAGACCAAGCTTGATTTCAGTGTGGTCAGGGTAGGATGCTGAATGAACACCTTATGGTCATTGAAATATACAAGGCTGGATTTATAGTTTGTTCAGAAATGCTGATACTATGCTACCAATCTGTTTTTGTTATTATCTGTCAGGCTTCAGCACTGAAGTGAATTTGTATGGAAACCTGCTTGTACACTTACCTGAGAAAATAAATAAAACAAATGCATTATTATTCTCATTTTATAGTTTTTTGTTTATTTATTTTTTTAAAGATGGACCATGCTTAAAACATTTTAAAAATCAGGTTGCAGGGTTTAGCTTGCCCATGACTGTATTTTTAATTTGTACGTAGGGTCTACTTGAATATTTTGTGTGACTATTTTTTTCTTCCTCTTGATAGACATGGGTGGGAAACAAGAGGCGGAAACTGGCGTCTAAGGTGGAGCAGCAGAACGTGGTGGTGGCACACGGTCCTCCCGGGCACAGTGCGGTAGGAGCAGGTGGTGGGCCGCTGGTGTTGACCCCTGAAATGGTGGCTTCGCGGAACGTCCAGCGGAGCGCGCCGGTTGCACACCTCCACCCGCCAGCCTCCGCGTCCTCCACGTCCCCCGCCCCCTCCTCCTGCTCCCCCCACAGTAGCGGGGGCGGGCACAGCAGCAGCAGCAGCGGCGGCAACAGCAACAACAACAACAACGACGTGATCGTCACGGGCATCTACTCCCTGAGCCGCCCCTCCACCCGCCCCGAACCGCCCTCGTCGCACTCCAGGGCTACTGCCAAGGCCCCGCCCCCGCTGCGTACGGAGGCGGAGCGACCCATACAGATCCACGTTCGCCCCACCTTGAGCACGGACAGCCCGCCCCTCCACACCAAGGGGGCTCCTCTCCCGCGCAAGGCCCCCCACCACGGCAGCAGCTCAGGCCCCACCCCCGCCCTGTACAGCCAAATCAGGAAGCTCTTCTCCCCGGGGGAGCCGGCGGACGTGCCCCGGTCTTGGGCGCGGCAGTACGGGCCGCTGCAGTCAAAGTCCTGGCCTCACCCCTCCTCACAGTCCCAGTCGCAACCCCACCCCGCTCCAGCGGGCGCAGGCGCCCACAACGGTCCTCAGCCGGAGGAGGCAGAGCCCGGCGTCTGGATCCAACAGGTCTTCACCATGGCCGCCCTCGGGGGCGGGTCACGCAGATCCCCGTCCGCGGGGGGCGGCCAGACACGGCCTGCCAAGCCGCGCTCTCCCGACGGCACCGGCTGCTTTTCCATTGCCATGGAGACGGGGGATGCTGACGACGAGTACGCCAGGGAGGAGGAGCTGGCTAACATGGGGGCGCAGATCCGGCTGTGCCCAGGAGGGGGCAGTAGCAGCAGCAGCAGTGGCAGCAGCAGTGGCGGAGCGGGGGACATCAGCGGGGCTACAGGGACGAGCCAGGGGGGCCCGCGGTGGGACAGCCCCGCTACGGGACGAAACCCGACTGGGGCAAACCCCCCAAACTCTGATCACTTTGGGGGAAAAGGGTACCAGACGCCCCCCTCGTCTTCCCTCGGCCCCCACAGACAAAGTCCCTACTACACTAGCATGGCTCCACGTGGAAGCTACCCGCTTAGGATGCCCTTCCAGGGTTCTGGGCAGACTGTGCCCAGCCTGCAGGTGAGTTCAACCAGCCTGCCAGCATACCTTCCTAATTTGGAGAGGAGGGGTGAGTGGGAAGTGTGAGTCGCTGGTTTTCTCCCAGAGAAAACAAGCTGTGTCCTGTAGTTAAGACATGACAGGCAGGTGAGTGTACTTACTGTTGCACTTGGGCAAACGTGTGGATGACAACATAAATACTTTTTCCCAGCTTTTGGCATCCCACTGTGTTTAGTGCAAAAGTGTGTCACACTAGTTTTTTTAGTTATGACTCCTGATACTTGTGATGAGCATGCGTGGGTTTGGGGACTGAGGAGCGGCGGGTGGGTTTGCAGTGACGCACGTACAGCATTGTCCAGGCCGGCTGGGCGCTCCAGCTCGCTGCTGCCGGAGTGTGGCTGTAAGGAGGTGTGGTGTGAAACCGAACGCGTGAAGTCTGTCTCCTTTCTCTCCCTCCTTCCCAACAGGCCTCAGGCTCACTCAGCGCCCCCTGGATCGTCAGCAACTCCCGCAAAAGGACAGTAAGTCTGACCGCGTTGGCGGGCTTTCGTCTGCTGATGCCGCGTTAGTTGGCCTGCGTGTTCAGTAATTGCGGGGCTCTCTAACTGAAGGGAGTGCTGTTTGATAACAGCCCGTGATCACTGTGTTGGATTCAGGATAGCAATGATGGGGGGTGAGGCTGTAAAGAAAACGTAGACTAGAGGTTGTGAGCCTAAGTCAGCCAATCAAAGAGCAGGGGTAGATTAGACAGGGTCTGGGAGTCAGTGCTTGACATTATCTTTGGAACACTGGGGCATCAAGGGGAATGAGAGCTTCTACCACAGGGTGCTACTGTAAATAACACATTGTTTAGCCATAGCACACACGTGTAACACTTTGCACAGGTGAAATCAAAAGCTAAGTAAACACAGATTGCATTTTTAAGATAAAACTTACCAAATGTCTGCTATTATGGTTATTGAACTCTTGAAGTTGGAAGATTGGGATGCTGTTTGGGGGGCGGGGCAAGGTGCGTTATCCTTGATCAGTAGAGTTGGTTGGCTTTGACACTGTAGTTGACCTTGGCTGTGGCATGAATTAAGTTTCAGGCACATTTTATGGTTTCAGATACGATATCAGTAGCATGGTTCTTTTGATCTCAGGTATTTCTGAGAACGCTGAACCACATCCCTGTTGTCCCTGCTCCACCGCAACACTAGAGTCTCTCATTCTCTGTTGTTCTTTTGATTGGCTGATTTTTCTCAGGGTACTAGAAGCTGGGGTTGTTTTGGCCCCCGATGCCATGTTAATCAGGTTAATCAGGCACTGTAGGATCTAATTAGTTTGATTGTGTGCCTGCCAATAATCAGAATTCTATTAACTCATTTAGTCTGGGGGGGAAGGGGGGGGGGGCAGGCCTGAACATGGGAAACTCATCTGATGACTGTGGTGTCTTATTGGCCAGTTAGTGTGTTTATTTGATTAATAAACAGAACAGCAAGGTAAAAAGTGTCCAAACAAAAAAAGCGTCCTCTTTTTTAAACTGAAACAGTCACAGGCACAAATCGGTCTTGGCTGAAATAGCTGTCATTGTTGTCCTAACCTCCTCCACAGAGCTGAGTATATATAGACTGATGTGGTTCTGCTTGGGTGGGAGTGTAATTGACTGTTGGGGAGGTTTGTCTATCTCCCTGTGTACTTGCATCTATTTTTACACATAAGAGCGCGTGTGAGTGTGAGCGGTGAGAGTGTGAGTGTGTGTGTGTGGATGTGCGCACGTGTGTGTGTTTGTGTTTATGTGTGCAAGTGTATCAGTTTGCACATGTGCACAAGCATATATATGTATCTGTATACAGGTATGTATAAGTGTGGGACTGCAGGTGATTGTTTGAGTGCGTACGTTTCTGTGAGTGACTAGTCGCCTACCTGAAATTGGTCAGGTGTGTATCAGTGTGTATGTCTGTTCCCTCCCATAATGAAGGTGTCTGAAGTGCATTGTGGGATGTCATCGACCAGTAGTGCATGTTGCCCTGTGCAGCTACAGGACAGGACACAGTTCAGTGAAAGGGACCTGCACACGCTGAAGAGGTACTGGGACAATGGCATGACCAGCCTGGGATCCGTCTGTCGGGAAAAGATCACTGCTGCATCCACAGAGCTGAGCGTGGACAGCGAGATCGTCAAGGTACAGCGCGAAGAGGCTTAACTTCGAAGAGAAGAATTAAGTAGCCGTCAACAGAGGACTTTCACTTCTGCCAATGTATATGGGAGGTTCTTAATGAGTCCACTTTGGCATATGGCACTACAAAGCCCTGCATTAAGAGAACACCCAACACCCTTTATAGGTCATATTTGTGGATATATATGGCATTACCATTACCACTGCGAAATATATGTTCCAGCGTTTACCTGTATGTGTGTGTATTTGCTGTTACATTGCTAAATGCTCATTTCTCTCCTCGTTGGCAGACCTGGATTGGTAATCGCCGCAGGAAGTACCGCCTGATGGGCATTGAGACCCCGCCCCCGAAGGGAGGTCCCGCCGTGTTCACCAACCACTCGGAGTCAGAATCGCCGTGCCGCTGGACTCCCGACGTAGACGACGTCACCACCCCCGAGCCGGGGGAGGACGGCGAGAGGACGGATGAGGTGTCCATCTGTCTGTCCGAGGGTGAGATTCGGCCTGCACTCCGCCATATTCCATATTCCATATTCCATACCTCATTTCCAGACCTTTTGTGCTGTTTCTGATTTGATGGGGGTCCAGGGACGGACATTTTTTTCCTGCAGCATAATCTTTTGGCAGAATGTCTTCTGATGAAAGGCTCTGAAATTCCCTGTATTCTGTTGCAAGCACACTCCTGCATATAGGGCTAGCTAGTGTGTGCTGCAGTGTTGGAAATTTAGGATCTTTCTAAATAAGCACAGCTGGAAGGTAAATTGTTGCATTATGTATTAATGCTTTATAGTTTGATAAATCAACATTAGTTTTTTAGTATGCAACAGCAGTAAATTTGTAATCCTCAGCAAATTCATGGAAGTAGTGTTCTGTTTTATCACAGATTTCCACTGCAGGGAGTGATGGCTGTTTGATTACTCGTTACAGGTATCGTGCTAATTAACGGCCCCTTTGAACAGTGGAGAGCAGGGCCCTGTTTCACAATGCAGGATTACAGAGTTAGCTGGATAACTGTACGTGTTACACTTTCCACTGCATTTATATAGCACTTTTTCAAACTTTCAAAATGCTTTACAGTGATAAGTGGGAACTCACCTCACCCACCATGGTGATGCATGGCAGCCATTTTGCACCAGAACGCTCACCACACATTAACTAAGGTGAAGAGGGAGAGAAAAATTTCAGCCAATTAAATCAGGGGATGATTAGGTGGCGAGTTCGAGAGAGCCAGGTTGGGCATTTAGCCAGGACACCAGGGAACCGCAGAGTCAAGACCTCGGTCTCATGCGAAAGACAGCATCTCCAACAGCACAGCATCCCCCTCACTCCACTGGGGAATTGGGGTTTATTTAACCGGAGGGAAGATTGCCCCCCACCAACACCACTTCCAGCAGCAACTTAGTTTTCCCAGATGATCTCCCATCCAAGTACTAACCAAACCCACGCTTGCTTAGCTTCAGCAATTTGGCAGGAGCAGAGTGCATGACTAATACTGCACTGAATAGAAGTGACCATCATGGTAGGATGGTTTACTGTGGTTTTCTTCTTATATGCTGGATGTTTTCAGTGAATATTCTGCAAAAAGTGGGAAACATTATGCTGAAGACTACATAAAGACCTCAAAGGCCACACTTGAACTTATTCATCACACAACTTGTATTTAAACAACATTTATTTAATTCGGTAGGCTAGTTAATCACGACATGACAGAGGACAAAACACTAAAGCAACACCTTTGATTGCATGAATAAACTGCACGTCATGGGGCAGCTTTAAAAACCAAACTAATCCAAGGCCTGCAGCCAAATGGAGTCGGGTTCAAGGGTTGCCACTGACATACAGATCAATGCCTGGTTCAACTGCGCATCTCACTACCGTCCCAGCAAACGATTCTCAGGCCTACCTTAGCCTGTAAAAGACTTGCACTCGCTAGTGATGTCCTTTTTTTTTCGCGGTGTGCTTTGTGGCCTTTCTAATTGGCTGGTCGTGGCAGGGATGTGAAGAGCTCCGCTCTGCATGACCGGGGTTTAGAGATGGCACGACCGTTAGCGGGGTACACAATGGAGAAAGGTCTGAGGCCGGGGAGTAATCCCTCGCTGACGCCCGACGGGGCACAAACAAAGTGGATTATGTCAGCGCGGAGGAATCCGCCATTGTTGATCCTGTCCAAACAGGGCTCAAGGCCGCGGGCTCAGTTTGGCTCTCATGCCATTAGCGGGAGCTCCGCGGCTTTGGCGCGCCCAGCTCTCCATTTGCTACTCTTTTGAGCGCCCGTTGCCCTCCGACAACCGTTACTAGTTGTTTTCTTTGTTTCTTTGTTCTTTTCGTCTATCTTTAGTGGTGGTTTAAAAAAAAAAAAAAAAACATCTGAAAATCTGTTTCCTGAATGTGCTAATTTTCAATATAAAAAAAGGACAAGTGAGTCACAGGATGTGTGTGTAGAACACCCATCATATGATTATGGATTACAAAAGCGGTCTTCGCTGAACAACAAGAGTAGTTTTTACAGACACCGCTGAAGGTATAGCATGTAAGACATCGGTATCTCTACCCTCTGTGTTTGTCAAATATTTTTAAACAAAACCAGCAAGACTCATTGCTGACTTATTTTGGAAAACTTTTTTCCTTTCATCTCTAAAAGTTGATTATCTTTGCTCCGCCTTTTAGACCAAAGAAATCCAATCTGTTGTCTCTGTGATTCAGATCTGAGAGAGTCGCTAATGGGCTAAAGGAAGAGGACTGACACCCCCTCTATCCTGTAGAGCTGGAACCACAGGCCACAACCAGTACAGCATATTTACTTTTCCCTCCCGATTTCAACAACAACCCAAAGGCCGAGGATTTCCTGCAGAAACAGTTTTCCCCCAGAAAGTAAACGGTAACTTTAATGAGCTCGTGTGGCTCGGCTCAACAGTGGGAAAGGCTATAACGAGCCAGTCTGGTTCCAGTCTGACTGTAGGAATGGAGACTGGGAGAGCTTCCTCGGTGTAACCTGGGGATTGACGTAGATGATTCTGTCTTCACACAGACGGTGGCAGTGACACCTACCAGAGAGAAGACAGTGGTGATGGGGATGGTGAGACCACTGGCAGTACCCTGGCTGACAATGTGGTATGTCACATTTCCTGTTTGTCAGTGTGGTGAAAATGATTAATTCAAACTATGGTTAGACCTCTCCATGACAGAATGTCAAGCACCCTAAGGGGATTTCTTGCTCTGTCATAAATGGAAATGGCAAAGAATCAGCGAGAGTTGCTGTATTTGGGTGTGCGTCTGTGAAGGTCCTAGACCTGCTTCTTGTAATATATCTATGATGATATGATCTGTGGTGATCCGTGAAAGCCAGCTGTAAAATACTTTTCCGTTTGTGTACATCTTCCTTACATTTAATTTATTTTATGCACAACCAAGAATTCCACGTTGTCCCGAACCCCGTAGCTCTGTCCTCCATAAGTTCAGGTGGGCACACACTAACACGGACATCTTATACAGGAGTCGTCACAAGTGATTTTTTCAGCCACGCCCTAGCTGGCCCCATCAAGTAATAACATGTCAAATTGGTATTATCAACCATATAACTGTAGAGATTAAATTAATACAGGTACATCTATGCAATTAATCTCCAGATGTCTGGGTAAAGGACATTTTACACGTTATACATGATACCGTATTTCAAAATGGCTATAGGGACTGCACAATGGCACCTAAAGTAGATCATTTCTCAGTTACATCCAGGTGTCTTGTGATAGCTAGCCTGCTGTGTCACATGCAGCATATGCATATGTGGTGCATTGCATAATTTAACTACTTTTTGGTTTTATATTCTGCACACTTTGACAGAAAATTGAAATAATTGATGATGAGGAGGAGGAAGATGGTGACGTGATTGGCTCAGACATGGAACACCTGCAGAATCTCGTGGAGTTTAAGGTACGGACAAGACAGGGCCAGTCTTTCCAGGGGTATGTGGGCTAAATGGCCTTTTAGGTTTTCCAAAGCCTGAAACACAAACTCACTGCTGTCTAATGCTGTCTAAGATTTCTCATGATGAGAGAGTGAGGCTTTATGAGGATGTTTTGTGCAGTTACATTTTTCAATTTAGTCATGTAGCAGACGCTCTCATCTATAATTCAGCCTAATCACCTTGCTCATATGGTATAATATGGCAGTGCCCTACCTGGCAATGAAATCTGCTCAGTTGCCTAACCATTATACTAGGCTGCCACCCTACAGCTTACACCATTATGTTACACTGCCACCCGACAGCTTACACCATTATGCTACGCTGCCACCATACAACCTCCACCATTATGCTACACTGCCACCCTATAGCTACCATCCGCTATCAGTCATGTGGTTGTTAGAACAAAGCAAAAGCTGTTGTTTTGTACAGGAAAACACTATTATTTTTGACAAAAAAACTGTGAATTACTGAATATGCATGATGGCTCCATCCATTTTTGAGTTCATGAAGCCTTAGATGAATCACATGCACAGTTGTACTGGTAATCACAGAAAGGTCACCTGGGACTATGTTCTCAAAAATGCAAAAAACTACTTAACTGTTCAGCAGTTATTTAATGTGTGTCTATTAGGATTGTGCTGACATTGCTATATCCGTTATGCTGTATCCTTTATGTGTGTCATTATATTCAGGTGTAGCCTGGCCATCTACTGTTCAAGTATATGAAAATACAGTAGTTGTACTATCCACTTTCAAAAGATCTTCCATTTAAAATAGTTTTTCATTTTCTTTGAAATGTTCTGCTATTTTGTTTCAACTATTGATTCCTCCAGATATAATTGCATGATAGCAGTAGTCGGCGCATAATTTTCATAATTATATAATAGGTCATAATGATTTTATTATCCTATTTTCCGACTACCAGGCACACCACTAATATCCAAGTAGATATGTAAATCCATTCCATATTTTCTTGAAAAGGGTATTTAAATATACCTGAATGTAAAATCTTGGGAAAGTGCTTAGTTGGATATGGCAAGCCCACACGAGGCTAATGGCCTTACAAGGAAGAACTGTCTGACCACACATTGGCCCTGGGTTTTATCTTCCCGTAGAACATTAATTGGTCTAATTTAAACATGGATTCTTGGTTATCGGTTTCTGCAGTCTCTCTCTTACTGACCCGCTGAGGCTATATGCTGTTGGCTCAAAGTCCATACGAGGAAAGTACTTAATAGCAATGGGCAGACTTCACATTTGCCAGATTTTCCTTGAAAGCAATTACACCAAAAAATCTCAGTCATGTTTAGGCAATTTCTGTTCTCCTGTCGTGTCGACTCCTCGGGATTTAAAGGATAAAAAAACGTCAGCCCCGGCAGTGTGGCTTACAGGACTGCTCAGAGAGACGGTTCAGAGTGACCATTCCTCACGGCCAGTGCTTCTCTAAGCCCCTGCTTATTGTCTGGAAGGCCAATGCACGGATGGCCACATCCAGAGCCAGGCGATGCCAGGCATTCCTAATCCCCTCCTCGAATCAGAAACGTTTCCGCCCGAGCGACGAGCTGGCGAACTCGCAGCGCCCTGCTCTGCGCCCTTCGCACTGGCAGGCCCAGAAACGTACCGGATTTGCATACAAATAATGCCCGGGACAAATTATTCCTGTAGGTGTGAGTAACCCCTCTGACTGCTTTTTTGCATCTCAATAAAGCCCGACCTAGTTTTAATTTCCCCAGTCACCAGAGAGGCGGAGTGTCAGCACGCTGGGTAGAGTCTCCCGTATAGCGGGTTGAGCCGGTCAAGTGTGACCGCGAACTTAGCCTCCGCTTCATTAGCGCAGCCGTCTACACGGTGGTATGACTCCATCAAACGGCGCATCAAATTCTTTTGTTTAAGAAGTGGAAATATTTTTGGTGCTAGGTTTGGACCGTCACCTTGAGCACAGCACGGAAGCGAAAATTCCTGTCACCAGAATCACACTGAGGAAGTGACAGAGGTCGGAGGTAAATGTTGCAACTTTCACCGGTTAGTTCCTCCGGCTCAGAGAATTAATTGCATCCATCTGCTCTTCTCCAGCATGAAGAGGTGCGCTTCCTTGAGAGTGAGCTAGAGAACCAAAAACAGAAGTACACTGAGCTGCAGAACTTTACTCGGAACTTACTAAATGCCATGAAGAATGACGACAAGGAGAAACAGCAGGTGAGCAAAAGGAAACGTATTGGGAAATGGACCAGAATGGCTGCCTAGCCTCAACTAGTCTTAATGACAAGCCTACCATCACATCCAAATCAGGGGCTTTCAAACTTCCACTAAATATTGCAAACTTGAAAATCTGTAAATGTATCAAACACAGAATGTGTAAATGACTGAGATTGAACTTTACATACTTAAAATATATCTAGCTTCAGCAACAAGCTAAAAGCTGATAATATAATATATTGTGATGTATGTCAGTTATACATTATAGGGAGAAATTAAAAGCAATCATTGAGAACATATGTTGCAATAACAGCAGTATAAAAACTTATGACAATGATATGGCATGGTGATGCAGAAAAGGGAAGGAGAGCTAGCCTTGTGGTATGATGAAAGCACTCAGTATGCACAGTGCATGTGAAGTGGATCTGCTTTTATACTCTGTCTCCAAACATCAGCTTGATCTTGCCACAGTTATCACCTAATACATCTCCTGTTATGGGCTTGTGTTGTGGATTTGTTTGTAAGTTTGTAAGGTAATGAAAGCTGTTTTGTCAACTTTTCCCAGACACACCTGTTCCATAAAGAAAAATGAATTAAGTTTTATTTTTTTTCCTTCCCAACCTGGAATCAGCAACTGTGTCCCTGGGTTACTGTTGTGCCACCTGCACCTGTGCCACATGCACCTGTGCCTCGATACACTCAACTGCTATTTTTCACCCTACGGCGCGCACAGTATTATAGAAGAGCTAGCAGTGTTAGCAGAGGCATAGTTTTCACCGATAACAGCTGGTGTTGTAGCCAGTGGCCACCTGGCATTTTGCTGGGAGAAGCTAATGTAGCAGCAAACCAAGGAACCCTGCCAACTTAAACCCCATCCTTGGCTAGATAAGAATATTTGTGTCCCCTCTCTGTGGACTCCTGGTCATGCAGCTCTGGAAAAAATTACGAGACCACCATCCCATATTTTTAGGAGAAGAATTGGGGTTACTCCACCGAATATTTATTGTTGAACCCTTACAAAGTGAAGACATTATTTCTATTATTTATTTATGGGTATAAACTTGTATAGTTGGCATTGTTCAGTGTATAACAATCACTTTATGGTGCCCTGAAATGGGTGGATATGTATAAATGGTGCTGTAATTTCTACATTGTGGATAAAAATACCCTTAAATAAAATGAGAATATGCACTTTTACCACGTGACTTGTTTCATTACAAATCTAAAATTGTGGAGTACAGAGCCAAATCAAGAAAATATATATATATCTTTGTCCCAGACATTATGTAGCTCACTGTAAATGTCCTGAATGACAATATTTTTGTTTGGAATTAAAATCAAATGTGGCCAGTGGTTCATGAAAGAATATCAAAGTTAGATTTTACACAGATACCCATAAAACTGTTAATCTGAAAATTTGATGTTGTCTCTTAATTTTGTCCTGAGCAATAGATGGCTGATGAAAGTTCAGAAGCTCAAAAATCCTACTATTTTTCAAACACAGTTGGAAAGGAAGTGCTGCATACTCCTTGGGTCCGTCGGACCAGGAGGAAAGCATGGCACCACCGGCTCATCTTGTGGTCTTTCACCTGCCCCTCAGGAGCTGTTGGCGAGCCTACCTCAAGACGTTGAAGAGGACTGTGAGATGAGTCCGGAGATGGGGGAGGAAGCTGGTGTCTCATCGATCTGCATCCAGAGCTGTTCCCCAGGGCCAGAGGAGATGGGGGAACAGGCGCCCCTGTGACAGTGGCCCTCACCTCTACACACCTTCCCCTCTCACTACAACCACCACACACTCCATACGGTGCCTGCTGACACACTCACACCTAACTGTACTGGGCTCGGAATGCCTTTTTTTTCTACTGCATATCAGATCGCCTTGTTCAACATTTCCGGTCCAACTACAATAAATGCCACTAACTTGATTGGCTGTCTCTGTCATTGATCTGTCTTTGTAGGAAAGGCATTATGGATCTTAATTTAAAACTGCACGCTTTCCCTTTTCCGTCCCTCTGCCTTGATGTTTACCATTCCCTTGACATCCTTCTAATTGAATTTCACCTCGCACTTTATGTTGTGCTTTTCAAGCAGTAAAAATAAAAAGTGCAGTGTAGAATGAAATAGTTCTGTATTTTAAATTTATGAACTCTACCAGATTACTATATAGCAACGTGGAGAAATTAGGTCCTTCCAAAGAGTACACACCCGTGGATAAGAGAGATCGTCTGGTCCTCTATCAGGAGTACGCGCTGTTAAAACGCCTGTGCGAATGACAAATGTCTGAACAACAGATAGGCTACTCCAGGTGCGACAGATGAGCAGGGGTTCCCTCTTGAGGCGGAGCCGGGAGTGACCACGGTAACAATGAAAAGCACATCTTCAACCGCTTCGAGGTGGAAAAAGAATCACATTACGACACTGTTATCTAAATTGCCGTTTTATTCGCAGGCGTTTGTGAGCTTTTGTAATTGTACAAAGGATGCGAAGCTTGAAATTTTTTATGCGGTCATATGTGTCTGAGAAAAATGCGCACAAGGTTGGAAGAGAATCCGCAGTCTTCATAATTTGACTTACCTGCTAAGGTGGGTAACTTTAAATTGAGCTTGAGGTGTAGATGTTAATCAATGCATTATGAAGTGAAGGGAGTAACACAAATGAAACTTATAAAGGTGCACATTTTCATGACTAATAACATTTAGTCTAAATGGAATCACATTACAACTGACACACCACGTGTGTTCTACATTAGGCTAATACAGTCAGCACCGATGAAAGGAAAAATTAATGTAATTGTAGTTATAGCCTAGACGAGATAATAATGTCATGCATACGAACGCACACATTGTAGGTTAAATTTCTAATTGTGTAGCAATCATATTGTCATATATATGCCCCTCTCTTGCTTCAGCAATTATTAAGGGTTTTTCCAACCTGGCTGCCAAGGTTATTTTTGTTCAGGTTTTTACCCACCCCAGGTTTGAGTTGTTTCTCGGGATGGGGAAATCCTTAGCTTCATGGCGTCATAGCTACGTCAGTTGTACTTGCTTCCCATACTGTTCATCAGACGGCCATATTCACATCTATAGGAATAGCAAAGGGACTGGCCATAGACGATCCGTACGTGATACAGTCTGCTACACTCCAGATAGACCGTGCACCGTCGGTAGAACTGGGTAACGTTATTAGTTAATCTTCGTCGCAACTGAAAACCAGGGGGCGGAGGCAACCAGGCTGACCAGTGAAACGAAGAAATGCAGTCTGAAATAAGGCAGTAGTCAATAGTACAATGCCTTTTGCTCAACCGCAGGATTCCTGGCACAAAATGGAGGTACATACCGTTAGTAGCGAGGTATGTATCATATATTTAACTGCATCGTGTCTGTTATATACGATTTGACAGTTGTCAGTTTTGGTGCAAGCTCAATCGGCAGCGTGTTCGCCACGTAGCGATCAAGCTCCTAAACTTGTGTACTTTGTCTCCGCAAGCGGATGAGCTGGGGTGTTTTGCAGTTGTTCAGCAATTAAGCTCCACATGGCCAGCTAACTAAAAAGTAAACTTGACAGTTATGTTAAATAAGTTTCTTTATTTTGTTTTGGTGACGTTTCTACCAAACTATCTTTTAGCTAACTAAACACCAAGACACAACATCCAGCTTGCTAGTATGCAACGGTAAATCCAAGTTATTTACTTGGGTAGCTGATCACTGGCTATCGGTTTCGCAGGTATATCTGCCGGGACAAAAATGGTAGAGCTACTGGAGTCCCAAAATTTCAATTAGTTGCTAGCAAGCAATAACCTCTTTGTAAACGTATTGCCTCTTAACTCCGCTAACCCCCTGCTTCCGAAAGCAACAGCAGCGTTAGCTTGTCGCTGTGCTAGCTAGCTAACTTGTATTCGCTGTTGTGGGTTGTTGTTTGCAGCAATGTGCCTACAAACATGTCTAGAAAGCAAATTAAATAAGCGCTAGTTTATATATCAATTGCGCTGTGGTTTCGGGGCATCCTGTGCTTAATTTTCTTACCATAGTCCATATGACAACGCAAAAGTTCAACTGAAGTTGAATGTCATCTACGAGAGGCAGCTAGCTACTTAGCCCTAGATAAATGAAATTGACATATCGGACTTGCAGTTAGCTTGCAGACAGAACCGCGCATGCTTCTTCAGCTGGGTCAGTGTTTTTAACGATTAAGTTGTGTGTTGCCGGTCTTTCCAGTTAGTATGATTGAACAGCGTAACTTTAATTTACAAAATGAAACAAAATGGAACAAGTCTGGTAACCAAACATTCCAACAGTTTTCTGAAATGCGCACTTATCGTAACACAGTGGTTTATTTAAAATGGCTAGAACAAAGCGTTTTACACTGACGTTCTGATTTGTGCAATATATGGATCAGCAGCGTCTTATGTCCTGTCCTGCCAACAGACCGCCGTACAAATAGCCAAGTAAAGAGATTTTATGCCCTAAATCTGGTCGTGTTCTGAAGAGTTGGCGCTGGCATTGTAAGTGCAGGCTACGTTTTGTTTCACTGCAGACTGCGCGTAATATTGTTTTGGTTCTACATACACAATATCTCCCTGTATAATTATTGAAACGGTAAGGGCATTGCATGTTACTAGGGTGAATATGTCACTGCATATGGGAATCTACAGGGATATATTTGGCGTGCTGCATATGTGACTGAATTGAAGAATAAATCAATGCAGTTCTGCCGACAATTGCGTCGGAGTTGCCTTAATAATCAGTTGAAATATATTATTATTCTCTCTTCTAATGCATGATGTCCGATCGTTCAAGAAAGCATTACAGAATAAATTGGCTTGTTCCGTTCTGAACATTCTTGTTTGTTGATGCTAGAATTTGTCATTATTTAGTCAAAGCAGATGTAGCTTAACACCACCTTATATGGCACTGTTATTTGTTTCTTTAGTTAGTGCTAGTAGCCTTCAGTCGTATACATTGCACCTCATTTCCTGCTATAGTTGAAAGTGTCAACGCTACAATGTGTCTGTCTTTGCTAGTCCTCAATACTGTCTCTTTCTGTAGGTGGCATGCTGGCCAGCCAGCATTCATCCATCCATCTCACAGATCCTGCTTTTTGCTGATGAAACAAATGCCATCTGCTGACATCAGATAAGAGTGTCACTCTGAGAACAATGGTGTAGTTCAGGGGACCTGACAATACCCTCACATCCCAAAGCCGGCATTGTACTTGCACTACTATGTTTAACATGCCCACACCCTCTTTAAATCACTCTCGGTGCCCTAATCCTTCTGTTACTGTCTACCAGGATGAATGAAACAAATGGGATAAGCTATACATTGGGCTTTTTAATTCTGTCTCTAAATCTACTCTTGTGTGCTGTTGTACATTCTGTAAAATAATGTGTCTTTAGTGTTTTTTCTTATCATTGAAATGATTGAAAGAGAGAGTGAGAGATTGATTTGACTTGACTTACTTTGATGCCCCTTCATTAGAACATCAGTCAATTCATTACACTAGAATAAAAATATTAATAAAACCAACCAATACACACACCTGTCAATACACACAGTATCAAACTAAAAACGCCATCAAAAAGGGAAAAAAAACCTTGTCACAAAGGGTGGGGATGAAGATGGGGGGTTTGGCATTAAAGTAGGGTGCATCTATGGCCCATTGACAGATGGGTCAGGTGAGATGACTCATAGGAAGGAACTGGATTGTAAACAGTGTTGTCATAGATAACACAGGACCTGCTCTATTTTGTATCTGCTTTCCTGTACACTGCCACCCTATCTGATTTGAGACTCCATTAACATTGGTGTAATTTGTGGGTACCATACTTAAGATTTCCGTAAGCCAAACCGTTTGCATTTAAGGTAGATGTCTATGCGGTGAAATCTGTTTTACTCTCTGTGGTAGACCCAGTCTGATCTAAGATCTCTGCTTCAAATACAAGGTTAAGTTGATTGCTTTCTTACATTTTTGAAACTCCACTGCTGCTGTTCGAGCACCTTCCTCAAGCCTTGATATTCATTATGTTTCTTACATGAAAGTAGTTTTTTTCCCTCTTTCTTGTGCTTTGAATGGATCCTGACACTCAGAGCTACATTTTAAAAAATCGTCCAATGCTGCTGTTTGAAATGTGCTTTCTGTAAGCAGTTGCAGCATCTCCTGGGACATGTATTTCTCAGCAGGTAATAATGGTTTGTGAAAGCTTGTAAACACTGTGCAGTCAGGGATGCACATGTAAGTAGCGCTCTCAATGCACAGTTATTTGAGCCATTCCAGTACAAGCTAACAACAGGTGGCCTGACTAACCTGATTTAGGAAACGGCTGTAATTTGCTCAAACGCTTGTGTGTCAGATTTGCTGTTTCCATCCCTGGTAGGAGAAACAATATGGATTCCATGTCTGTATGTTTTTGAGTTGAAGTTCTCCCCTAATGCATTTCCTTAGCCAAGTCTTAAATAATGTACATTTTCCAATGCTTGATGCCAAATTTGGCTTAACTGTATCACACTGTATATGTGTGAAATTTAGTGTGATTCAAGTGATCAAAGGCTGTCACAGCATCACAAAGTAAATTTCTTCATATATTTTGTTTATTTATTTTTTATACAGTCATGAATATATAGAAAGCAATGACCCTAATGTGTCTCATCAGAAATGTTGTTCATACTCTTATAAAAATGTTTTTTATTTTTTATGAAGTACAGAATGTGCACAATCCCTTTAAATGTATGGATTATGCATTGTAGGTGATGGGCAGTGTCATGACAGTGGAGAATGTGTGTCGCTTTTAGAAGATATGAAGTTTCCATTAGGTAAGCTTTGAGGTCAGAGTAATTGCCACACAATTGTGCAGTGACCCAGGATAAATTATTATTATTTTTATTGATCTGTGATGTTTCTATCTTGTAACCTTCTAAAAGATAGATCTCCTTTGCTTACCTGGGGTATGTTATCTCACAAATCCTGATTATCTTTTTGTGAAGTGTTTATATTTTCTGTGCAGTTTTTGGTTGGTGGACATTTGCTTTTAGTTAAGTATTGTGGTGATATTTTTCCTGATGCAGGTTTGTATCTGGTCTTATTTTTAGTGTGAGCCAGAACCCTGTGTTGCTTAGCTTATGTCTCCAAATGAGGTCCTTATGACGGAAGACCCTTGATTGAATTTCCTCTATTTAATATTTTATTATTTTGATGTCTGGTGCTATAATTGGGCAATGAGAGTCTTTTGAAATATTTATTGAAACTCGCCATATTTCCTGACATTCACAACGATACCATTTGCTTTGTGTGTGTACGAAGCAATTTATTTCTGTCCCTCATCAATCGTTTTGAGTGGGTGAATGGGTAGAAGGATGGGGGAGGGGTACATGTGATCTGTGGACTAAAAGCTAATGTGCGCGCTTCTGTGGCCGATCTCCGTTCCTAAGAAGTCGTTTCTCTCATTCATTGCTCCTGATAAATGGGGTGAGTCATCCTGTGAGGTTGGCTGGAATGCTTGAAATTGATTTGCAGTCTAATATCGTAAATGGCATGAAATGGGATCGGGGGAACAGAATGCCTGGAACTGCACCCCCTCCCCCCCCCCACTCCCCCTCCCCCACTCCCCCTCCATTTTTACAGTGTTCCTGAGATGGGGAAAGGGCAGTGTGGAAGACCGTATATCACAGGAGCGCTGTGCTGTCCTATCTGTCATGCATAGGGGCGTGAAGGCAAATAGGAAACTGCATTTAGAGAGCTCTGTGCTATTTAATTATTTTGAAGCAGCTCTGTGAACTGTGACAAGTGTGACGCACGCACTGCATTTGTTTAAGGAGCTGTGGGCGGGCGAGTGTGTGTGTGTGTGTGTGTGTGTGTGCGCCTGTGTGTCTATGCGAGCAATTGTATCCCTGAACACAAAAAAATAAAAATAAAAATCCTTGTAGTGGAGAGGATAGTCACGGATGCTGCTTGCAGGTTTGTGTTCAGCAGGGCTGGGGCAGCAGGTTCTGTACCGTAAGTGTGGCTTAATGACCATGCCCCAGTTCCCTACTGGACATGGCCCACTCATCCTGCAGATGCTGTGGAGTTCTGAAGCTAGAGGGCGATTCCTTTGACACCCAGTGTACATGATGGATTTTGTGTCAACCTCTGCTGTTACTTTCATAACTGCCTCCTTGGTTTAACTTAATTTGGCTTGTTTCACATAAGGTCTGATGGTTCACCTGTGCCCTCTCCTCAAATGTTGTACTTCAGTATTATTTTGGAACGGTGTAGCCTATGGGCGACACGTCAACAAATTCAGCCAGAGTAATCCCTCCAGAAATGTGACCATAGTTTGGACACCCCAACCATAAAGGGTTGATTGTTTTTGCCTTTTTTGGTAGTTCCACTAACAGGTAGTTCCTTGTGGTTGGCCGACACCTCATTCCAGCTTTGCAGCCGGGTTACTGGAGGGCTGTAGTGGAGCTGCAGTATCTGCAGGCTTCTGTCCCCGCCTAGCTTTTACCTGACCTGCAGAAAGGAGCCATCACTCTACCGGTCCAGTGACTTTGCCCAGATCTGGGGGCGTTATCGCTGGTGGTGTTTAGAGATCTGGGAGAGCTGACTCAGCATCTGTGGATGAAATGTACGTTTGCGTTGCAGAGCACGCTAAGCTAATCTGATTAGACACACCCAAATCAGGGACATGAATATTCAATTAATGGGCAGTACAACAACAAAATATCATCACAGAGAGTCATAGACAGGTGGTTATATCCAGGTTTTGCATGAGATATGTGCCACTTTCTGTACTATATAGGTAGTTGACTTTAGAAGAAAACAGTTAATTCTCTCTACATCTGCTGTCTGTATAAAGTGAACCTTGCAGGTTGGGGAGAAGGATGAGAATGCAGTGCCCTTGACCCCTCTGAATGCGATGGCACACGGCTTTGTGGGCGATTTCTTTAACGGTCGTTGTGTGAGGGATAACCTCGCACCACACTTTCATAGGCTTGCGCCTTCTGAAGCACCGATGGCTTTACGTTACCTCACTGCCGTTGTGCTTTTTCTTAAGACCGCCGCCCCGCGTCTTTGCTACGAGAATCTCTCGAACTCTCTCGACGGTCGCCATTTAAGCCTGCCGCAACAAGTGCCGCAGTGTTGGGATTCCTTCGACTGGCCGGTGACTGCGGAGTCAGCACGTTTGTGCATCAGGCGGAAGCCTGAGCGCAGCCACGGTGATCATGCAGTCATGACTTGGTAGAAACGCACTCCTGAGATCTCTGCTGTGAACCTTAATGTCAGGGAAGGAGACTAATGCAGAAGAAATTTGATGACGAGAACGGGCATTAACTCATTTCCGTCTGTTCCTGCTTGTTCTGCTGACTGATGTAGCTGGAATATTTTCTGTAGCGCCCTTTAATAATCCCTTAAAAAAATATAGGCCTATTAACCTCAAGTACTCTTGAAGCTCATTGTGCACAAATAGGAACCTGAATTATTTCCGATACCTGGAGCCAATTTTGTAAACATGCCCTTCCTTTCCTTTTGTTGGCTATATCCTCCTTATAGTGTTTTTCTCTGAACTGGGCACAGCACTTTAATGTGGTCTGTAAATGTCAGAGTCATTGTTTAATCGTAAGATCCTTTGTTTTATTTTCGGTACTTTGCGCTACATATATCCCAGAATCCGATATGCCTTTTCTCAATGTCAAGGTTTTTTTAACTTATTTTTTAAACTATTATAATATTCTCAAATTAAGCACGCTAATTTTTCCCTTCTATTTGCATTTGCAAGTTGCTTTCTATTTGCATAATTAGCCATGTTCAATTGCATATGCAAGGTGTCCAATACCAAATTCTGGTTAAATCATTTAAATTATTTTTGTTGCTTAAAAACGGTTTTCTATAGGCCATAAGCATAAAAGTCAGATATGACGATCAGATATGTCATTTAATTGACGACATGAAAATCATAACAAGATACAGTACATAGGCTAAGACCTCAATGAAGTAGTGGCATGGTGACAGCTTGGATTGTGTGGCGCGCACCACAAACTCGACTATAATGGAATGCTTTTTTATTTCTTGCGACATTGAGCTTCATCCTTCCGTAAGTGAAAATGGAGCTCTCGTTTATAAAATGCAGTGAGGTTGCGCTGCATAATACCAAAAACACTCCCAACAATGCCACTCTGGCGTACGTGGTGATGAGGTGAGAGAACATGTGGTGTGTTACGTGCACACACACGCACACACACACGCACACACGCACACACACAATCACATCCATGTCACACAAACGTCCACATGAAAATAGTGAGAGGTGGCAGTGTTCATTGGCTGTTAATACTTCACCCACGCAGTGCGAGTGGGTAAGCATGGGAGGTGTAGGTGGAGCTCTGCAGGTGGGGGGGGGGGGGGTGCTAGCGGTGATGTCAGGAGCCTCTCACCCTCCCCAGCCAGCTCCCTGCAGTAGCCTTGAAGGTGCTGATGTCAGTGCCCCGCGCAGAATCTGCACAGTGAGGAGGTAGAGGAGGAGGGGGAGGAGGCGAGGCGTGGCGGGTCCCACTGCTCCATCGCTGTCCCTCTGACTGCCAAACCAGAGAGGAGATGGTCAAATAAGAGCATGATCACACGCGCAAATGCACACAGACAAACATACACATACTCATTTTCCCCCTGGTGTGCATGTATGGCACATAGACACACACACACTCACACAGCACTCCTAACAGTGGATGCGATATTCCAGCTCTTCGCTGATGTGTGCAGGGAACCTGCTTAGCAGCAGAGCTCCCTGGTTTGGCTTTGGTGAGCTATGAACAGTGAGCCTTAGTACCTGGAATATTAAACATTAATTATGCATATTTAGAACACAGCACATTGCGGTGGTCTTCTTCCTGAAATATGTTTTCCTTTCCTCTTAATTTTTATTTGTAGCGTTTTTATATTTGTTCAGATGTTTCATTTTCTGAATTACCGTGTAAGCTGTGTGGGCTGGATGATCGTATGCTTGTGCGTGCGTGTGTGTGTGTGTGTGTGTTAGCTGTATTTGTGTATTTGTTAGCATGCGATTGTACATGTGAGTGCATTTAAGGATCCGTGCAAGAGAGCGACTGCACAGAAACCTGTTCACTGCCCTGAGAAAACCGGAGCTGAAAAAGTGACTATTGCTTGTACCTAATAGGAGCCTGACATTTGTGTTTGTTCTGTGTGGTGAGTCAGTAATTGACCCTATTAGGAAACGCATACCAGGGAAAGCGCGGAGCTGTATGCGACCAGCTCCCATCAGACAAATCGCCCTCGTAAGACTGACTCAAAGTGCTTTTGTACTTCCACCCAGCTCTTTCCCTTGCTTTTATTTTCTTATGGAAGGGCCCAGAGTGCCTTTTAACAGAACTGTATCATCGCCGCCGCGTTTCCGGCAGAAAAAGGTGCTTTATTCAGAGATTTAATGGCATCACTGGGAGGTTCAGATCCGCTGTTTCGTTCCTTTCAGAGAGCGGGAGGCGGCTGTGCGTGTGCGAGTGCTGGACTGCTGGGCCACTGGGCTGCGGGTTCGAATTATTCCCCCAGGCTGTGCCTCAACAGAAAATGCAAAAAGGTTGCCAGTGCTTGATGAAAGGCTTATATGTAGAAATAAATACGCACAGTAAAATAATTACGATGGTATAAAACACTCCTCTGCCTCCACAAAAATTTACATTTAAGCTGCGAACGTGGTTGAGTTCTGACATTTGGGCATTTTCATAAATTCACAATGTATTCCATTAGTATGCTAAAAACCTACCTACGTATCACCACTACAGTGTACACTTTGCCATTACTCATTGTTACTTCCGGTTCATTTCACACGTCCTTATTTGTCTCTTCTCTAATATATGCATTTATGTATTTTGCCTTGATAACCCTGCGAGCTGCTCTGGATTACAGAATCTGCTAAATAAAAATGATAAATACATGCATGCACAGAATTTTCTGTGGAACTGTTCTATGATAAAACACTTGTGGATCACACAGGAGGCCTCATGCCCATTAGCTGTATATGTAGGCTAACGTACAGTTAAACGCAGGTAAACGTTACCCGCTGTTAATTATGCATCTTGAAATGTCTGTATGATGCCTGCCTTCATGTGCTTTGATGATAGCTGAAGCTAGTTGAAGCTTAGCTGCAACACAACTAAACAACGGCATGAAAAGATAGAAAGTTTTTTTAATAATGAGGGGACGGACAGTATTTTGGAAAAAATATATATATTTTGTTAAATTCTTGTGAGCGCTGAGCACCTGGCATTTATTTTTCTGTTTTGTGAGAAGCACGCCTCCACCCACACTTAGCTGTGCATTAACGCATTAACGCGATAGCGGAAGCAATTTGAGGGACCTGGCGTCGGCCTGATGCCAGTTTCCGGCGTTACCTCACTGCGTCGCTTCCGAAGCCCCGTGGGGGCGTGGCCCCAGGGACGCACTTTCACCCCTCCCTGTTGACCCGTGACATCATCCCTCCACTTTTCCCCTTGGTCTCTGGTGTACTGTGGTGTAAACAGTTTTCATTTGCCTGTTGATGTCATCATTGCGAAGCGTTGTCTCTGGTCTGCCTGAAGAACTGTTTTCTTCTTCCAGGTCAATGGGCACCAGACGACAGACGAGCCGATGGAGGAAGGGGAGTCCCTGTCACACTGTGTGAGTACTAGCCTGCAGCTCACTCTACGACAGGGCTGGAGGACCACAGTTCAGTTCATTTAATTAGGTCAATCGTGTTATGTGAAATTTTGTTAGCTGAAGTTTTAGATACATTTATGGATACATTCAGGAAGCACAGCTGTTATTTTGTCCATACATTAATCGGCTTACCATTGTCTGACGTGCAAGTCAACTACTGGTTGTGGATGATTAAATAATTAGGACCAGAAGTTTGAATATAAACTGATATATTTAGAAACTGATACGACCCTCCAGGAATGGGATCCCCCATGCCTCTTCTAGAAGAAGCAAACAAGATGACAGACCCCTCTGCACTGTACCTCACAAGAAATAATCCACTTATGCATTACTCAAACTAAAGTGTCATCAACTCCTGGAGGCTTAACAATTTATTTTGTGCTGGAGTCACATAGCTCGACCAGGAAGGAACACAAATGCACCGTTTCCCTGGTGACGAACAGTTTCTGGTACTGATGCACAGGGCCACATATGATCATCGTCTATAATTCCAGGCTTCCTGGCCTGATGTAGGCTATACTCTGCATATCAATTTCCTCATTTGCACTTAGAGGCTGAATGGTACACACAACCTTCAACTCCCACGACACGCAAGAGTGGGCTGGTGCTAGCAATGCCTGCTGACGTCATCACTGAAAAAAATGTGCATCCTGGCCACAAACACACGCACATACAGTACATGCCCACACAGACTGAGAAGATTACAGATTCCAGCTTCCTTTTCTGATGGAATGGTCTGGATTTTCCTGTACTACTACCATTTATTAATATATCTGTGGCTTGTATAAAAAGTACGCATCCCCTGTTTCCTATTGTATGTTTCTGTAAATAATCAAGCAGCTGGAAATTTTGTAATGAGGTTGTCATGGAAGTTGCAACCGCAAAAGGACACATACTGGGTTCTGTTGATTATGTAATAATGTGCACATTTTCCTAGCAATGTTTGGTTGCCCCCTGACATACCCACTGAATACATGTCAGTGCCTGCTTAGTGGTGCTTCGCAATCGTTATTTCTTGTGGAGAGGGTTTCATAAAGGAACATGCCTGACTGTAACAGACTGCGGCGCTTGGCAACACACATTTGGCTCCATATTGCGCTGGGATGGGAGGGTTTCTGTTGAATGGGATGACAGCGTCTTGTTGTGCATCAGTGGTTGTGGCTGGTTGACTGGATGCCTGTATTTGTGTCTGTTGAGCTGCGTGTGAAGTGTCTTCCTCCACCTCATGCTTGTGCGAGTTCAGCTTGCAGCCTGTGGTATGAGGAGAAGCAGCAGCTCATATTTTTCTTGAGGCGTTGATGAGCGTTGCCATTTGAGCTTGATTGGACATTCCAAAATAGAGAGAAAAGGAGGGAAAACTAATAAAAATGACAGTGCATCAGAGCACGATTAGTCATCCAGTGGTAGCTTCAGGGCTATCAGGGCCTTGTCAGTTGCCATATCTGAAGCATTTGAGCATTTTAGGGATGTTCTGGGACCTTCTTCGAGAAACATGTAAACTCTGCCACAGCACATGCAGTCCGCACTAGCCACACATGGTGTCACACCCTATTAAGGGGCTTATTTTCAGTCACCTCTGGCTTTTATTACTGATTGTGTGCTGGCAATGGAAAAATACTGTGGGTGGTAGATTTGCACAGAATTTTTATTTTTTTATTTACTCTTGACTTTTTACTAACCTGTTTTAACTTCCATGTACGCAAACGCAAATGCACATTTTGCCAGAAGCTTGCGTATGTGTTTAAATTCCATATTCGGTGGTGCGCAAGGTCATTTTCCCCTGGATCCGACAGGAAAATATGCAATAGCAATAGAGAGAACAATGGAAAAGGATCTTTAGCAAGTGAGAGACGTTATAGCCTAAGTGAGAAGCCGTCGGGGTCCGTGTCGGTTGTGTGGCGGGGGTAAAGATTTAACGGCTCGGGACGCGGGGCGTCGATGTCCCTGTGATGAGCCGCGCTTGGGGGACGCTGAAACGGCGGCGGCGCGCGCGCCGCGTCGAGCTGGCGCTCTCCCAGCGGCGATGAATAATTCAGCCGCCGCTGTTCCGGACAGCGGAGGAGCGGCTCATCGCCGCGGCTAAGCCGATTAGCGGCTCTTTGATGTCGCCGGGCGTCCCCCTCGCTGAGGTCTGCTCTCCCAGCGGTGGCGGGTGTCGCTGCGGCATGTCGGCTCCTTGGCCCAATTAATAACGCGGGGAGATGGTTTCTCTCCCGCTCTTTCTCTCTTCTTTCGCACTCTCACTCAGAGGCTGGCTCCAATGAGGCTTTAGTGGTCCCAATTTGGCACAAATGGGTTCTGGTCTTGTTTGGGTCCATGTGGCCCATGTGGCCCATGGCACTATAAGGGATAGCTTATGGAGTAAATTAGAAGAATTGGATGTGAGACGTATTTAATTAAATATCCAAATCTTGCTCTTGGAATGTTTTGGGATTTTGATTAGTCGGGAAATGGATGATAAATCCAAATGATTTATGTCTGAACTAGCTGTCCAGGCTAATTTACTGACAGAACGTGATGTGAATTTTGTTGCTGGTCTTATTTAGTTCAGGAAAACTATCATTATTTGATGTGCTAAATGTCTACGCATCGGCAAAGTCTTGGAATACATTAAGAATGTTCAGGGTGAAATATGTGAATTCAAATCCACACTCTAAGCACTACAAGGCTAGAACTGTGACACCTTGTTATCCATGATGGTGTGAAGACGCCGCGTGAAGGACGTGAGAAAAGGTCACGACCTTCCCTGGTCTCTGGGAAAGGGTCTGGTTTTAGTGAGATGCATCCACAAAGACAGTTATGGATGCTACCATAACAGTGCTACTCAAATCCAGGTCCTGCAGGCTGCAGTGTCTGCAGGCATTCACCCCAGCCAGGCACTACACCGCCTGATTTCACTCATTATTTTGCCTCCTTGTTTCAGGAAGTAAGCTCATTAGTAAAATTTGTTAGTGGTTAGTGTAATGCATGGTTGGACCAAATACCAGCAGACACTGTGTCCCGCAGGACCTGGCGTTGAGTAGCCCTGTCATAACGCTACCCAAAACCGAACACCACCCAAATACCCAGACTCTACCTCATCCCAAGTCCTACCACAAGCCCAAAACAAAAAGGCAGAAGCTTCCTTATAATGGGCAGTAGTACCCCTGGTGTCTGTCGCTGCTGCCCGCTGGGTCACTCCAGTGCCTGCCTCCGCAGGAAGAGGGTGTCTACAAGGAGATCCCTATCACCCACCATGTGAAGGAGGGCTGCGAGAAAGCCGACCCCTCCCAGTTTGAGCTGCTCAAGGTGCTGGGCCAGGGGTCCTTCGGCAAGGTGGGCTTCTCTTAAACCTTATCCTTTCTGTGAGTGTCTGACACCTGTGCTCAACACTTTTTTTGCGTTATTAATTCCCCAACTGGGCTTCCCCAATTCCAGGCTTGTTGGAGAATTAATAACACGAAATCCTTCCTTTCTATATCGACTTTAAAATGCCAACCATGTCTATATGGAACCCCCCCCCCCCTTTTCACTAAATTAGATATGATGTTTGGTGCACTTTGTGTGATGGAAAACCTTTGATTGTACTTTGTTATTGTTGATATCGGAAAGGCTAGTCCAACCTTTACCGGACTTTTAACAACAGTATATATCGACTAAAGTCATTTCACTGCCAGATGCAGTGTTATGTCACTATGTTATTGAATTACTGACAGATGATCAGTTTAATCATCGTTCTAAGGTTAAAAAGGAGCACAATTTATTTTATTTAAAGCAAGGTCTAAAATTTGCAGAAATATTCACTGAAAATGCTAAATACAGAATGATAGCATTTAGCCCAGCCTAAATCAGTTAAGTGCTTTTTTAAAAGGTTAAATGCTCCTCAGAAAATAACCCCTTAAAATAGACTTCATGATGTTTTGCATTTAGGGATTAAGTGAAATCATTAAACCGTGAATAAGGTTGTTCTTTTTAAACTTTTTTTTTTTTTTTTCAGGTATTTCTGGTTCGAAAAATCGTGGGTCCCGATGCAGGGCAGCTTTATGCAATGAAAGTACTGAAAAAGGCTTCACTAAAAGGTGATTCTGCTGTGTTAAATCAATTGTGTCTGTGTGCTTTTTCATTTAGTCCATCTAAGAAATGCATTTTGCTTTGACTAAGATGGTGCATGTATTATAGACACAGGCAAAGGAAAGGTGACTGAAATTTAGCTGAGTATCCTAATTACAATTTCCATGTCTTAGTTTCATTCTGTGCCAATGGGCGCAGAGCTCTCTTGTAAAGGATGATCTTTCAGAAGATACGAGTCTGTAGGACTTCCTCCCAGAATGAGAGCCGTGTTATACATAGTCTGAGGATGAAGCATGAGTCCTGGTAGCAGCTGATTGGTATTGAACGCTGACCTTTGAAGGCTAAAGGAGGGCTGGAAATGATCAATGCATGGTGACGTCCTTTCCCTCTCCATTCTCACCGAACCGTGGGGGTCCCTCTCCTGACTCACATCTGTCTTTGCCCGGCAGTGAGGGACCGGGTTCGAACAAAGATGGAGCGGGATATTCTGGTGGAAGTGAACCACCCTTTCATTGTCAAGCTGCACTATGGTGAGTTTGGTACCCCTTCTGCACAGTCAAGTTTCATAGTCCTGTAGCACGTTTAGCCTCCGCTCCAGTGATGCTAATACCCCTTTAAGCACAGTTAATCTACACTACGGTGAGCTTAATACTCCAGTAAGCAAAGATGAATCTAATGCCTGTTTAGCTAAGTCTCAGCCAGCAACCCTTCAAGCAGAGAATGCCCTGTGGTGGGTCTAATACCCTTTTAGTTACAGTCGGAGCGGACTCTGGCAGGTCCAATTAGTTTGGCTACCAGGCGTTTTTGCATTGTTATTTCACCGTACACCTGCTCCTCGGGAACATGGTGTCATGGAGTGTACACACAATTCCCTCAATGCTCACTCAGTGCTTTTTTTTTTTTTAAAGGTGAGAAAATGACCATTTCATTTGGTACAGAAGATGTTGTTTGGTTTCACTTGTTTATGAAATGGGACAGATTCAGTGATCTGAGGTGTTTTCCTGTCGCTTCCTCCTTCCCTCCTCTTCCCTCTCTCAGCCTTTCAAACAGAAGGGAAGCTCTATTTAATTCTAGATTTTCTCAGGGGCGGTGACGTCTTTACTCGATTGTCCAAAGAGGTAAGGTCACCTTGTTCCTCCTGTTACTCTGATGTGTGCATGCTCACTTTTCACCCATCTAGATATTTGCATGCAGTAAATCCGGGTGATCGTAAAGCCACCTTCTGCTAATATTAATATTCCTGATGAGAGTTCCTGTGCTCTTTTGTTTGAGATGCATGGAACCCGGATATGTCTTTGATCGCGTGGTTTGTGTAGCAGAGGGATTTTTCCAGCCCCTCCCACTTTTGGTGTAATGTGTTGAGTCATGGCATCCGTCTCAAAGCTGCCATTTGCATAAATATCAGTTTCTCTGGAGTCCTGAATGCTTAATGCCCTGACCCTGAACTAATGGTGTGCAGATTGATGATTTGGACCTTCCATTAATCCACTGGCTGCTATGCTAACAATATAATTTGCAAGAAATGGGTTATTCCACAGACTGTTGTTTCTCACGCCGTAGATTATTATTAGAATAATTATAATCTACAGCTCATTAAAGAAATTGTGGATTTCAAAATATATATATATATATATGTTTCTGGAAAATGAAACTGTATTGAACAATAACCACTGTCTTTCTATTGATGAAAAATATTTGACTGAATTTCTACTGTAATGTGCTTTTTCCTTTTAATGTCTGGATGATGATGATGATGATGATGATAATGACTTGTTTGTGTACAGATGAAGATCAGAGGGTAAATCTGTCCAGTTCTTATTAGGTTATGTTTACAGAGGAGGATGTGAAATTCTACCTTGCAGAGCTGGCCCTTGCATTGGATCATCTTCACAACCTAGGCATTGTTTACAGAGACCTGAAGCCTGAAAAGTAATGTATATCATTAGCTTTGACCTTTGACTTTACCCACTCTCTTGTTAACCTCCACAGCACACCAAACACGTACGATGTGCAGTGCATATGCATGTACACAAGCCGTACGCAAGCAGAGCACGCCAGCATGCTTGTGAGAACCTCCACACTCTGTAACATGCAACACTCTGGCGATGGGATGGCATTCCCAATGTAAAAATCTCTGCTATTGCTGTTGCACGCTGAAGCCACACATAGAGTAGAGCTCACAGCCCTGCTCTTCCTGGCTAGACCAGTTTAACAGACAGTTTAAATTTATGTACTCCCAGATGTAGGTTTTTTTTTTTCTGTGGTATGGCTGTTACATTGAGTCTCTTGTGATGCCAATCACATGATCACAGGTGACCAGCAGCTGAACCATGTCCTGAACCATGTCTTTGGATTAATTATTGATGCAATGTTATGGAAATGTTTGTACGTACCTGTATTGTGATTTTAATTTTCAGCATTTTGCTTGATGAAGCTGGTCATATCAAGCTAACAGGTATGGACCCTTCAGTCTGTTGTCTCTCTTTTCATATTGCTTCTAACATTCACATACAATTGTATAATTATTATTCATTTGCAAAGATCTCCACTCTAGATATTTTTTATTGTGCCAATTTGAATTAAAAAAATGTACTACTTTAAAATGAGTCAGTAATGTTGAATGCAGTGGCCACAGTAATGACAGGAACCTGTTCCCATTAGCTCATTTTCACAGTTTTCTAAAGAGGATATTTTAAATTTGCATTGCCTCAAATATATTGAGGCTATCGTTTGGCCTGACATGCATAAATTAGCATAGCTTTTTAGCTCTCTGAATGAACTTTGAAATGTTTTTTTTTTGATTTAGGAAATAATATTTATACTGTAATAATTTTGGTGTTGCATTGTACAGTATAGTTCTGTGTGTGTCTGAGAGAGAGAGAGTGAGAGAGAGAGACTAACAAAGCTTGTTTCTGTGCAGACTTTGGGCTCAGTAAAGAGTCCGTAGACCAGGATAAGAAAGCCTATTCTTTCTGTGGTACTGTGGAATACATGGCCCCAGAGGTGGTCAACAGGAGAGGACACACCCAAAGTGCTGATTGGTGGTCGCTAGGTGTCCTTATGGTACGACTTCAGGGTCCGCCCTCCTTCTTCCTGTTCCACAAATAACGTTTTACAATGATAATAATAATCAGCAAAGGGTGTCTTTGATTAATTATGAATGTTGTATATTTGTTTCTCTTTTTCAATTCCAGTTTGAAATGTTGACTGGGACTTTACCATTCCAAGGAAAAGACCGTAACGAAACCATGAGCATGATACTGAAGTGAGCAATCGTTTTGTGAATGGAAGGCTTTTGGAAAGTTGTTGGTCGATGTGCGAGTTATTTATATATTTCTTCCGCTGTCTCATTAAGAAAATGCACTCGTGGCACTATGAAGATTATTCATTCACTTCCTTAGAACTGACTGCCTGTGAGGCATTGTGATACATGTCCAGCCTGCCAGATTTGCTGAAGATATTAGCTGCGTATCTGCGTGTGTAATGCGCGTGTTTGTGTGGGTAAGCCTAATGACTGCACCTGTTTTTTGTTTTTTTTTTCTTTTACCCGTCCTGCAGAGCCAAACTGGGCATGCCGCAGTTCCTGAGCCTGGAAGCTCAGAGCCTTCTGAGAATGTTGTTCAAGCGCAATCCAGCCAATCGCTTAGGTACGCTGCCTCCACCGCTCTCCCCTGGCGGAGCCGGCGGTGATGTCACCGTTTGGACGGTGCGGCGGTTTGCCGGTCCAGCGCGTGGGCTGAGCTGACTCGCTCCGCTAGCGGTCCAGGTGGCCCCCGGTGTTAAACCTGCCCAGACAAAATGCGCAACTGCGTCAGTATCTGCTTTGGACTGCAGGGTCTCGAACCGCCGCTCGCGATTTACTGAATAATGAATTAAATGCGGAATGTTGAATTGAATAGATATGACTGCTCACTGGTGATAGGTCTTAATTTTAACTTAATTATAAATATGAAATATTGAATTTCTTGTGGCAACAGCCTGGAGAACTAATTAGATGGTGGCAGGTGGCGGTGTCGATCGGGCTTGTTTTTTTCCCTCTCTAAATGAGAGCAGGGTGAGTCATGCCCTCCTCCGCACATTCTACGGAACCGGGGAGTATGCAGAGGTGGTCTGAACCTACTGCGTGTGCGCGCGCGCGTGTGTGGGGGTGTGTGTGCGTGTGTGCGTGTGTGTGTGTGTGAGCGTGTGGGCATGTGTTTACATTTGAATGTATACGTGTGTATGTGCGTACGTGCAGATGCGTGTTTGCTTGTGCAGTGTGTGTGTGTTCACATATGCACAGGCTTGCGTTTGCGTTTTGAGTGCACGGGTACGTGTGTGCATACGTGTGTCTGTGCGTGCGTGCGTGCGTGGGTATTCATTTGTATGTGTACGTGTATGAATGTAGACGTGGGCGTGTGTGTGTGCGTGCGCCTGTATCTCTAGCTGGACCATAACTGCTCTCACGGTGTCTTGCAGGGGCGGGGCCTGACGGGGTGGAGGAGATCAAAAGACACGCCTTCTTCTCCACCATCGACTGGAATGTGAGTGTGACAGGAGAGTCGCAGTTACACTCAGTCGAGCCTGCCTTCGTTCCAGAAGACAGAGCTCACGTTTTGCATTCATGATTTTGAGCTTTTTGTTTGTTTGTTTGTTTGACCGTGTGACTCATTGTTAATCCCCATTCTAATGTTTTGAAGTGGCAGTGGTGTGAACGTGAAGGTAAACTCACCTGAGCACGCAGAGAAGTATGGGAGACTGGCTGATCAGTATGTGAGAAGTGTCTCTTCTGATACGTGATGCATCCATTTTGACTCATTTCGAAGCGTTCGGCCTCCCGTACAGACGCATCTGTAGGCTGCTATTTTCTGCGTTTGGGGGCGTGCGTGACTCCATGGCAACTCCCATGACAACCCCAGCAAAGCGCAGGCGAGCTCGAAAACAAGAATCGTTCTGTTTTTGCAATTTGACCATGTGGCAGGAGCGGTGAAACTAATCTGCGATGGGAGGTTCACACCCGCGTAAAGGGGAGATTTTGCAATTCTGAAAGAAAAAGCGATTCCTTGGGGAGGTGGGGACATAATTTAAGTTGACATCGTTTTAATACCACCCTCGTTTCTTATTCTGTGATCTTCTGCTCCTTCCCCATCATACATTAAAATGTAGGTTTAACAAACAGCAGCTGGCTGGCTAACTAAGTATTATTGCTGGCTATAAAGCCGTTTTCTCTTTCTGTGTTTTGTAACATAGCTCATGGGTGTAAAATGGGGGGAGTCGTTATTTTTAATAGAAAGGACATACAATGCAGGTAATGTCCAGGGTTGTTTTAATACCGTGGATGTACAAATTGGATGTCTGTCTCCCTCTTGTGGGCATTTTTAAATTCCAATGTCGGGGAATTAATGGAAAATAAACTGAGCCTGACATCATATGTGACCAACCAACAATAAAACTTTTTTACTTGAATTTGAAATTATTGGGGTAAATATTTTAACACACAATATATTCTTATCAAATTATTATGATTTGATTCATTTATTCACTTTTTTTGTTACTTAAATGATCAAATCCAGCCCTTTTACACTGTATCACAACTCTTAAATTTGGCTCATGTTTGAGGCTGGGGACTCATGTTTGAGGCTGGGGGCCCATGTTTGAGGCTGGGGGCCCATGTTTGAGGCTGGGGGCCCATGTTTGAGGCTGGAGGCTCATAGCACGCAGCCCTGCAGTCAGGGCTCTCTGTCTGTGCTCTCGGCTCCAGCGCTCAAACGGGCCAGGCAGCAGGCCAGCTTCTGACTGAGCCCAGCTAATGGGCCCTGCGAGGGGCCTTTCAGGAGCCAGCGCTGCTTTATGGGCCGTGAAGCGGGGACAAGGCCGCTCCCGCCGAGCGGACAAGGTTAATCTGTGGCCATCCGCGGCCCTCCCCGGCGAGGGCGTGGCACGGACACGCCCGCCGTACAGCCGGCCCGGCTCCCTCTGCGGCCCGTTCGGCAAGGAGTACCGGGGTGGGGGGACTGCAGTGTTCAGGGCCCCTCTCCAGCCCTGGCCTGGTAATGGGGCCGTCCTCTTACTGCCTGCCGGTCAGCGTGCCGTATCGCACGCGCAGGTTTTATTCTCGGTGTCTGAGGTGGGTGGCCTCAAAGCACAGCAGGCCCGAAGCGCCACACCCATCCCCGATTGCTAGTGATGTCACTGGAGCGCAGGCAGGTCTGAGCTCATGCTGTATTGCAAGTGAGAGGGAGCATGTATGTTTTGATGACACAAAATATGCATCGTGGACGCGCAGTGAAACCTTCAGACCAGCTCGTTTGGCAACTTTGTGAATGCAAAGCATTTCAAATATATTTCAAAGCCCCTTGCATTAGAAACAGGAAGTTCCTTTCTGCTTAAAGCCACCTTTGTTTCCGCTGCACCTGCCTAAGGTGGAGGGAAGTTTGGCTAACTGAGCTTTTGAAGTTTTGTAGTCCTCCTCACCTTATTTTAAGCATTATGTTTAAAGTCCCTCTGGATAAGAGAGTCTGCTAAATACATAAATGCTTGTGTAAATAACTGTCATTGAGCTTTCCTAATGTTTCATACGTACAGCGTTAAATGATTTTGAGCAGAGCGTCCCTTTGAGCTGATGTAGGTGACAGGAGCCTGGCACTTACGCCAAACACAGCTGGCCCCGAGCGAGCAGCGGGCGCTGAGTGACAGGCCGGGGGCAGGGTAATGAGGCTCCTCTTTACCGGAGCAGACAGGGTAACCGCTGCGTCTCTCCGCTCGGGCTCGCAGAAGCTGTTCAGGACGGAGGTCCAGCCTCCGTTCAAGCCCGCGGCGGGGAAGGCGGACGACACGTTCTGCTTCGATCCGGAATTCACCGCGAAAACCCCTAAAGGTGAGCACGGGGTAGTCTGTAACGCACTCCTCTCTCTGAGACTAGTACAGAAAGTCACACTTTGGTACAAGCATAGCCCTTAGCAATACGATTTTACATTTTTTCTCATTACCTAAGTAACTAGATATCAAGTATTTTTTTAGAGAAGAAGAGAAAGAAGAAGGCCATGGCATGTTGGTGTTTTCTGTTTGCAGGCTGTTCTTTGACTGTGTACAGCATGCACGGTGATGTATTCTGTGTTCTCCTGCAGCAGTCCAGTTCTCAATTACTGCTATGAAATTCAGACATGCTGTTTTTCCCCTTAAATAGCCATAGCATGTGATTAGCATGGTTGCTATTATACAAGAAATAACCCTATCATTTCATAGAATGGTTTATTCAGGAGAAGAAATCAAATGTACTATCCCTGAAAAAGTTTTTTTTTCTCCAGTGAATGTCTTTGAAATGGAGCGGCTTGCAGATCTACCCCTCTCTGTGACCACTCAGGAACGTGTTCTGACCATGTCTGTCTCTGTGGCTGCAGATTCCCCAGGCGTCCCGCCTAGCGCTAATGCGCACCAGCTCTTTAAGGGCTTCAGCTTTGTGGCTCCCACCTCCCTGGAGGACAGCAAGGGCTCCTCCCTGGTCAACATCCTCCCGATCGTTCAGGTAGGCCCGGTGGCTCACTCCAGCGACATATCTATATAATACCATATAATCACATTATCTTTTTCAACATTAAAGTGGCAATATAAATGGTAAGTAAAGACTAAACCAGCATCACTCTAATAAATATTGGTTGGATCTCAATGTCTGTCTAGTTTTCTTAAATTGATTACAGTGGCATTTTTGGTATAAAGGGAAATTTACCACATATGAGAAGCACTCAACCTGGAAGGAAGTATGCCAAGTTTTTTTTTTGTGATTTGATTGGTGCAAGCGGCCCGTATCCTTGTACACTAGAATAGATATTTCAGAAAATGAAGACTGCTGACATCATTGCATCCCCCTGTTAATTGCAACCCCGCCTTGAACTCAGTTCAACACCTTGTTTGATAACACATTTTGTATGGCATTCCTGCCTACGCAAGTGTAAAGCTAGCAACAGTTGGCCACTGTTTTTGGGTGGGATTGAAGTTAAATGTTTCTGAGGAGACTGCCATATCTTACAGCAATTCTGAAAAAAGTCTGTACTGCAAATAAATCCTCTGACTACTCTAACCCTGGCACCATCGCAGAATGTTCCGGCGTTGAATCTCCGCCTTTAATTAGAGTGCTGCGAACACAAGATTGTGATTTGTGAGAAGTCGTTACTAACCATTGGTGTATTAGCCAAGCAAATCTTAGAGTTGAACAGAGTTGTGCTATATTGATGCCATATTGGAGTGACCAGTTATTCGGTCTCGTATTCTGAAACTAACAAGTGAGGTTTGAGCGGACTGTGGGGTGAGGAATTTCTCTTGCAGAACGCTTTTGTCTCCTGCTTGCAGAACACTTTTTGGTTTTTTTTTTTTTTGAGTGGAATTGTATAATCCCAGCCTACAGACCTTCAAAGTGACATTTGTCAAACTGGTATAACAGAATATCTCTTTACACCCCCGATAACAGCAGTTATGTTTTCAGTTTGTGGTACAAAAGTTGTGTCAGAAATTCTTTAGCCTCAATTCTTTACCCTTTCAAGTGTTAAGTCACAAGGTCAAAAGGAAAAATCATGAAGGCTTCTGATCAGTTTTTTTGTTAAATATCTGTTTCTACTTTTTACTGTCCTCCTCTGTGATTGGGTGTTCTTTCTCCCTGGGCTCTGTCCTTCTTGGTGATTGGGTGTTCTTCCTCCCTGGACTTTGTCCTTGTTGGTGATTGGATGAAATCTCTTACCCCCAGCAGATGCATGGTGGCGGAGCACAGTTCTCAGACTTGTATGATCTGAAAGAGGATATCGGAGTGGGCTCCTACTCGATCTGCAAGCGCTGTCTCAACCGGGTCACCGGCATGGAGTTTGCAGTCAAGGTAGTGTCACACAGGATCTGACTGGTTGATTTGTGCTCCATTTCTGACAAAGAAATGAATGGGAGGCTAGCTCTTCTTTGATACATTCAGGTATATTGTGTGCGGTTGAATTTAAGGCATTTATGAAATTATTTCCTAGTCACTTTAGTTAAAGGGATAAAAAAACACTAAATCATCTTTTTTTTGTTCTAAAGCCCAGTATCCATTTTATACATCATATTAGTCCTATTGTTAAAAAAAATCTAATAGAAAACAATCTAATTAAGCACTGCCACTGCATTTTGTTCAAAGAGGACCCATTCACAGCCACCCAAAGGTGAAATGTTTTGTTTCATTTTGTTTCAATATTGCCCTTCCCTCCTCCCCCTTCCACTGTGCTCTCACTCACATCCCCAATTAGCAACTTTTAAAACTGTGAACTGGCGGGGACCAAAAGCTGTTGTTGCTGGTGTACACTTTAAGCTTGTTCAGATACGGTATTTATCAATGATGAGTTAATTGGCGAGACTACCAGCAGATGGCAGCACAATGCTATATAATGCATCGGGCTCATGCCAGTTTGAATCAACATAAATTGATGCATCGCTACATGCATATTCTCTTGCTTAGTTTGAGCATTGAAAAGGTAATTTTTAAAATAACAATATTCTTTTTTTATAACGATGAAGCAAAAATATTAACAGATGGAGGTGTGGAAAATGTATGAATACATGTGTGGAAAATGTGAATTATTGGGTTTGTTGTTTGCACCTTGGTTTTTAAATGGCGAATATTGCTTGTTTAATTTGGTTCTTTCTTTTTTTTCCCAATTCCCATATGATTGTAGATCATTGACAAAAGTAAAAGAGATCCGTCAGAGGAGATAGAGATCCTTATGCGATACGGCCAGCACCCCAACATCATCACTCTGAAAGATGTGAGTCCACTGCGTCTCTCTTGTCTTTGCTTTCTCAGACCTTATCAGCGTAGCGAGTGTGTCGAGAATAAATACCTTCAACTTGGTAAATCGTTGCTGTTAATCTGCCATGTCCATAGACCTTGCCGCTGCCTCTGGGCCTCAATACTGTTTCTAACGTAAACATCCCTCTCTGATGTACTGTAATGTTAACTTTGTATCAGATTATTGGTAGATAGTGATACTGTGACTGAGTCATGTGATGTGTTGTCGCCATGCTCTTTCCCCCGTGGCAGGTGTATGACGAGGGGCGCTTCGTGTACCTGGTGACGGAGCTGATGAAAGGGGGAGAGCTCCTGGATAAGATACTCAGGCAGAAGCATTTCTCAGAGCGGGAGGCCAGCGCGGTGCTCTACACCATCACCAAGACCGTGCACTACCTGCACTGCCAGGGGGTGAGAGCAGGGCGTGCCCGGGAGCTGTGGACCGGGGGGGATGGGGGGCTAATCATAGGGACTTTAAGCATCGACCGAGCTGTGGGTGTGTGGCTATGATGTTTAAAGATCGTAGCAGCGGCTATGATGCTAATTTCTGAATGCGTGACGTGCTCTCGTCTGCCGCCATAGCATTTGATCTTCTATGGTAAAGTAAAACTCTGCTTTCACTTAGTGGGCGGATTTATTTCCGGTCACTGTAGCCGTATGTATGCAGCCATCGATGCCTGAAGTCCCTAGTACTGGGCTGGGGGAAAGGAGGGGACAGAGAAGAGCTGTAGACAGGGGTTGGGAGAGAGAGGATTGGGAAGGTGGAAGAGGAGGACGTTTCTGCCCGCGCTTCTTGGACTCTCATGCTGACCAGTTCCCGCCCGTTCCCCAGGTGGTCCACCGAGACCTGAAGCCCAGTAACATCCTGTACATGGACGACTCGGGGAACCCCGACTCCATCCGTATCTGCGACTTCGGCTTCGCCAAACAGCTGCGCGGGGAGAGTGGCCTGCTGCTCACGCCCTGCTACACCGCTAACTTCGTGGCCCCCGAGGTGGGTCCCCATGGCAGTAGGGCTGGGGGGAGGAGCTCAGCGGAGGTGGAGAGGAGAGAAGGGGTTCAATTCCTGGGTTGCTACTGGGGGACGCAGGAATAGCTTGAGAAAAGCATTTCAACCTTCTCAAAGATACATCCAGAATGCACATATTCTGTCTTCTCCATGTCCTGAGAATTTCAACAATCATGGCCCATATTAAACATTTTGCAGAACAGTCTGGTTTCAGTGGATCATAATAATCTGTGTGTGTTTGTGTACTGTATGTGTCTGTTGTGCATAATTGCCATTATTTTGGTACATGTTGCTTTCATACATCTTCATATATGCGTGTGTGTGTGTGTGTGTGTGTGTGTGTGTGGGTGAGAGAGAGGCAACGGTCAAGATTAATATCCTAACGATTCTGTGTTTCAGGTCCTGATGCGACAGGGTTATGATGCAGCTTGTGACATCTGGAGTTTAGGTGTGCTGCTGTACACCATGCTAGCTGGGTATGTGCACACACACACTCACACACAGCAGATCTGTCTAAAGTGAGAATTATGTTGGGTCAGGTTTATGACATTAGTTGTCTTGGTTCTGTGGTAACTGTTAGATGCGGTTCTGCAGTTGTGAGGCAGTAAATAATGAATTATACTAATGTTTTCCTTGATTTTCGGTATGTGTGTGTATAGCGGGATAAATGTGATGTAACTCAGTAACACAGCAAGTGTTGTCTTACCGATAGTAATGGTGAATATGGAACTGCCCTGGTGTGACGCAGAAAGCAAGAGCTGAAAGCACCTATTTCCTGTCTCTCTGATGCCCCCCTGTGGCCTCTCCATCCTGTGCAGGTACACCCCATTTGCTAACGGGCCCAATGACACCCCAGAGGAGATTCTACAGCGAATTGGCAGCGGCAAGTTTTCTCTGAGCGGGGGCAACTGGGACAGCGTGTCCGACACATCCAAGGTACAGAACTTCCACATCAGACCCAATCCCCAGCGCACACTGTGGAATGCTAACGTATGCATGTACAGACACAAACAAACTGCATTGAAACGCAGAGCTACATACATAAAACCTTCCCAGAAGAGTGGAGGCTGTCATAGCAGCAACGGGTGGACCAAATCTATATTAATGGCAATAATTTTGGATGAGATGTTAGGTGTTCACATACTTATGGTCGTATAGTGTACATATCTTACACAAACATTGCTTGCAAAGATACACATATCTGACAGCAGGCCTGGCGTTTGGGGGGGACAACCGGGGAAGTTGTCCCAGGCCCAGCCCGGGGGGGGGGGGGGGGGGGGGGGGCCCAGGAGAGAGAGTGATCCTCACTTGTAAATGTTGGCCATTGATTGGGGGCGGGGCCCGTTGAAATAATTTTGTCCCGGGCCCAGGCATCATTCACGCCGGCCCTGTCTGACAGTGTGTGCATGCAGCGTGCGAGTGCGTGCGTGCACAAAAGCACGCTTCACCGGTACGTACATTAGCAGAACGTCTTGGCTGACTGTGTGTCGGTGACGCCGGTCCTCACATGGTGACGCTGTTCCGTGCCGTGTGCAGGACCTGCTGTCTCACATGCTGCACGTGGACCCACACCAGCGCTACTCTGCAGAGCAGGTACTGAAGCACTCGTGGATCTCCTGCCGGGACGAGCTCCCGCACTTCCAGCTCACGCGGCACGACGCGCCCCACCTGGTCAAGGTGAATGTGACTAATGCACCGTGCCTTCCGGAAGTATTCACCCCCTTGGACATACTTTGTCCTGTTATCCCTTAAAATGTTATGTATGCTGACAGCGTTGTGCAATGCATTGACTTGTGTGTTTGTTTGTGTTTGCACACAGGGAGCAATGGCTGCTACGTACTCTGCACTGAACCACAAAACAGGCCAGCCGGTGTTAGAACCCGTGGCTGCCTCCAGTCTGGCCCAACGGAGAAGCATGAAGAAGCTCACCTCTACTGACTTGTAGTGAACAACCGACTTCTGGACGGGGATTGTGTGTGCGTGCGTGCATGTGCGCGTGTGCACGTGTCTGTGTGTGTGCGTCCGTGTGTGCGTCCGTTCGTGCGTGTGTGAGGAAAGGGGCTCTTTTCTTTTAATTTATTTATTCACTTTTACCCCAGTCTCTCACCTGTGCACTTGCCCCTTCCTCTTGCCCCCAGCTCCTTCTCTGTGCAGTATCATTCCAGAGCCCCATAAAGCACCTGCACTCAACATCAGGGAGACATCCTTTGCAATCACAGACCATGGAAACTCAGACACCTGTACATTTTTGCTACTTGGAAGAGCAGTGTCTGGTGTTTTTTTTTTTCCCCCCCCTCAATTGATGGTAAGCAATCACCCCTTCCACCTGAGTGATACCACCAGCCCACATTCTCCGTTCACTGTGACTGGCCAACCTGAAGCTGCTTTTGTGAGCTATGGGCTGCTGGCTTCCAGCTCTTCTCTCGGCCTTGCTTGTCCTCAGGTCTGCCCTTTTAAGGGACTGTCTCCCTCTGCTTCCTTCTCTTGAAAACTCCTCGTGTAAATTTGGTGGGGGTTTTCTTGTGGATGCGGTGAGCTCGTTGCGAGGCAAATACAGTGCTGAGGAAACGTCTATGGTATGTTACAGACCATGAAGTTGCGTTTTTGACTTTGTTGGGGATGTGTCAAAAAAAGGGCAAATGTCTGACGTGTGGCCTCGAGAGAGATGAAGAAAGGGAGATGTTTCTGAGCGTGTATGTGATTCAGCATGAAACTGCTCTGTTCAATGCCTGGAAGCCGTTTCTTTCTTTAAACGTGTATTGGAGGAAAAAAAATTGAGCATTGGTTTGATGTTTTCAGTGTTTCGTTTCTCCAAAGATGTTCATTCATAATAAGCTGTATGCTTCTCCAGTTTGCTCTCGAGGCTTGGCAGAGTGTTGCTTTCTCAAAGTTGTGCAATCTCTTATCTTACAGTTTTTTTTTCTTTTCTTGCTTTTACCTGAATATTTTTCTTTTCCTTCCAAAGCCAATATTTTGATTGTCATTTGGGCTGTTATTTTAAGATGTACATAGCAACACAAAAAACTGCATTGCAACAAGTAACAAGCAACTTTTGAAAAGGTCAGAGAATGTGACAGTTTTCCTAGTGAGGTGTGTGTTGTTGGTACAATGTAATTGCTGAGGAGTGAAAGTCATAAAACCTGAATTGGGGCATGGACAACCCCCCTAGCTGCAAGAAGCCAAACCTTCTGCTTTGACATCATGAATCTATTTGAAAACATTGTGGAAATTGTATCATATTGTATTTATTTCATTTTAAAAATCTATTTTCCTTTTAAGGTCTGTATATATTAGCATTAAAGATCATGCAGCTCTTGCCTCGCTCTCATTATTGTTCTTGGTCGTAAGCAAGCGAAGTGTACCACACCAGTGTGCTAAAGGAAAGCAGTCTGTGTCCGTGCAAAATCCATGAAGTCGTGTTGAGGATGGACGCGCAAAACCAAATATGCTGTGACCGTGTATTCAGAACTGAGAGTTGTAGTACCGTCAGCTAGCCAGCGGATGGCATGCACCCAGCGCAACAGCTTTACAGAAATAGACTACAGTTCATTCTTTGGCACTGTATGTGTGCTTGAATATTTTAATCTAACCCTCTCCGCAATCGTTAACCTTCGCGTAACGTCCTAAGATTAACCCAAACAAAACAGAATGTATGCAACTTTGCCTACGTTTCATTTAGACCATGGCAGCTAAAAAATCGGTTTGATATGCTTTTATATCCGCCAAGCTAGATTTGTACAAGTAGCTATTTGGTATCACTTGTGGTATCGCGTGAGTCATGCAACCTTCACTAGGCGGTCGAAGCTTAATGTACGTGCCTTTTTAATCCTGCCGAGAGGTGAGCTGAGTTTTGCACGAATTCTTACTATTTCGACTGAAGCTAATAATATTTCTCATTGCCGAACTGTCGACGCTAAGGAATGGTGTTTTTATTAAGGCTAACTTGTGCGAGTGAGTAAAAAAGCCTGTTATAACTTACATTAGACATGATGTCGAGGAAACAATCACGAAATAGAGTGCATGTTTGTCATATACAGGTTGTGCAATGTGACTTGCCTAACTACTCGCTGCCCCATATTACTTATTTGTGACATGGTTTCTTATGATTAAGTACGGCACTTACATGATAGGTAATCAGTGAATAATTTATAAGTCGAAAATATTAACTTGTTTTAAGTTACTTCTTATTTGACAAGTGAAGCTGTCTTACCTCAGTGGCAACCTATTTGAATGAGCCAAACTGTCTCACCTCATTTGCAATCATTTTCATATATAGCAAAAAAAAACGAAGAGATAATATTTTAAGTCTAAATATTAATCTGAAACTGTTGTTTAGATTGAATTATGTTTATGTTTTTGCAGGGTACATTTTTCCAGTTTTCCAAAAGTGGTTTAAGGTTGAAGCCATGAGGTGTTGGGCTTGGGAATAGCCATATTGGAATGTTACATTCTCAGTGTTCCCTGTATTAGTTTTTGATAACATTAACAAAAATGAATATTCTGTAATGATGAAGGTAACGTGATCTCTCCAAACATCTCTAGTTCTGGTAGCAAAACCATCAAAATTGATTAATTGTTTACATAATAGTGTAGGGATGAGCTGAATTATCTGTATGGAACATTTCATTTCATTGAGGGGGGGGGGGGGGGGGGGGGGGTGGACATAGGAATTTAATAAAAACTGGGCAGTGCTTAACAGTCAGCTGACTCCCTCAGCAACATATCGCCCCAGGGTTCTCAACACCACAGCTTCTCTATGTGTTCTGAGCAATGCACTCAACCTGCTCATCACAGCAGTATGTTGAAATGGAGCTAGACATGCTACAACTGCTCTTCATATTGCCGTAGTTTGCACATGCTGTACAGCATGCACTGGTATGCTATTTATATTATATGCATGTGAGGCTATAGGTTCAATGTTTCCTGTTTCTCTTTAAACAATCAAATTGTGGCCTGATCAGAGAGAAAGCCATCCATGGATATCATGCCAGAAGTGCTAAGTCCCCACCCCCAATACACGCAACACACACACACACACACTTCTACACAAGCCATTCTGCACACATAGAGGCTGTCCCAGCATGCACACTTGATAACACTTGCATGTTTGTACACTTTCCGTACATTGTGCACATACGTGTGCAGGTATGTATGTTTCCTGGAGGAAAATGGCACCGAAGAAATATCAATCTAAAAATGATGTTCGCAAAGATGCAAATGCTGTGACTTTATATTTTATTCATATGATAGCATCATGATGATGATGGCTTTGCTAATTTGTCTGTAGTTAGCAAGCCCCCCAGTAAGCTTTGCACAGCTATTAATAGCAGTGTGACTGCAATAAATAATTTGAAATAGGGATCATGGAACAAAAAGTGTGTCCAGGTTGTTTTAGAAATCCCTGAGTACTTTGGCACTTAATATATACTTGCACACCGTATGCAAATCTACATTCCACATCAAAATACGATACCGAAGTGTGCAAGTATCCAAGCGCACCTAGCCGAGTGTGGAGGAATAGACTTTTCTTGTCTTCCTCTCCCTCAAGAACTAAAATGAGCTCTGATGTGGAGATTCTGAAACGTGAAATGTCCTGTGTCGTTTCCTGTGCTGGTGAAAAGTGACCACAAGGGGCTCGCAGTGAGACCATGACAGAAACAGTCACGAGGGGGGGGGGGGGGGGGGCTGGCATCAGGAGCAGGGCCTCCCCACACGTACTCATCCTAGGGGGCAGCAGGTGCTCAGGCATAGCCAGACTGTGGACTTCAGCCTTTCTCCTCTCTTACAGGCTTCTCACTCACGGGTCCTGTGACAGGCGAGGATGGGGTGCTGTTGTAAACCCATCCCCCTCACCCCCACTGACAGCTCAGTGAGATGAGGGAGCGCAGAGACGTTGGTATCACTGCGGCGAGGTAAACAACGGCGCTAATTACATTTCCACGCTCTTTTTTGTCTTAGCGCTCGCAACGTTAATTACCCCCCGACGTTTCCTCCGTATCCAACTCGGAGTTTCTTTTTATTTTTCTCCCTTTTTTTTTTACCCTCCTTACGTGTTTATTTAATTTACCCCCAAAAGTGATAAACTTGCGAAGACCTCTGCTCTTCCGTCTGGGGTTTATTCGCGCCGCTTTCCGTGGCCGAGGTGAAGCCACGCTCAGGTGTGAATTTATTTATTCCAATTAACTGCGGGCCCCTGAAGTAAGCCAATTAGTGTGCTGCACGTAATGAAGTCATTAGCTGTCAGATTAGCTTTTGGAAATGCTTGTCACTGGTACAGAGGCAGGCACAACACTTGGCTAATAAAACCAGCAGAATTAATGGACTGAGTAGCATAGATAATGACTTAATGTGGAACATATAGGACAGAGACTGATCAGCCCACTGTTTCAAATGAAGATATCATTGAGGTAGTCATTTACTTTAGATTTCTTCCTATGCAGTAAATATTCTCCATTCTCTCATATATTCTGCTCTTGTCAGGCATTAAGTGGGTACTAAATACCCTCCCTATGTGTCAGCTATTATCAGTGATGTTTGAACCTTTCTTTTAATGTGGCCTTTTCATTTCCATTGTACTTTTCTGCGATGCTGTAGTCTCATGTCCTGTAGGGAAACTGTTTCTCCTTTTAATAGAATGCTGAAACATTCCTGATACCAGTTTTAATGACAATTTGTTTCTGTGAGCCATCCCTTTGTAAATGTTGACTTTTTAGGGCAAGTCTACATTTTTTTCCCTCCAAAATTAGTTTAGACTTATTTGCAATCAGTCTTTTTTTTTTCTCCCATGGCATTTGAGAATACGTATTTTCATGCAATACTCAGTGAAAATACAGATTATCATTATAATGATTATTTAACCAGCCATGGCTCCTGGACATGAATTCTTGTCCAATTCATAACACAGATGTTTACATACACTATTTTAGAGTAGTTTAACATTTTTGACCTTCAAACATAATGCAAAGCTGTTTATATAATCTTATTATAAGAATATTATTAATATTATTGTGACACAGATCGGTTTTCTAGACAAGAATGAATGTTAAGATTAATTATTGTGATAATTTTTTTTTTTTAGCAGATAACCTTGTCCAGGGTAGCTTAAGGTTTTTTTTAAAGCATTTTGTATATATAAGACTTGATGTTTAGTGAATTCATTTGGATTGAGTACTTTTGACAGTTGCTGTACTCCACCCTGCTTATGCCAGTTCCTTAGAACGAACATTGTTTTACATTTCTGCTCCTGCATGCTGAGTAGCTTGATTTTTTTTTTTTTTTTTTGCCCAAGCCACCTTGAATTCAATGTACCTTTTGTGAAAGGGACTAAAATTCATGTGCAACCACAGGAACCAAGAAGATATTTTCAGATGCATCTACGCGTCTAGGGCTTGTTGTCCATGTGACAGGTTCCTCAGTCTGGAAAAGCTTTTGGGTTATTTGTGTTTTTCTAACAAATACGTCCTGTTTCCTGCCTTATTATATTCAGTATTTATTAGCAGTCTTACGAGTGAAAGTACATTTGCATAGAATTATATTTTCTGTTGTTGAAGCTATATTCCCTGCTTTCATGCACTTCACCCTTCTCTCTAGAAGATACCCATCACATTTAGTGAACGGTGTTTTAGGTATCTTTTGTTAGCTATGTCCAAATGCATTCTGTGCGTATGGAAGGAGCATATTGCCATATAATTTGTAATGGACTGACTATTCTCAATTTGTGTGTGTGTGTGTGTGTGTGCCTGCGTGTTTTTTGAAACACTTCAAAACATTTGAAACTGTTCAAAACATTGGCACAAATTTCTATTTTTTATGGGGCAATATATTTGTTCCATGTCTCTGTCTGAGTACCGGTCATCTTCTTAATAGAGCTCAATATGCAAGACATGCATGCATACCCATCCACTGCTTCCATCCATCACCTTACTCGCTTATTAACTTATTCCTGGTGGAGGTCATGGGGGTTGGAGGGGGGGCGGGGGGGTCTGGAGCCTATCCCAGCAGGCATTGGGTGAGAGGCAGGAATATACCCTGGACACGTGGCCTATCCATCACAGGGTACACACACCATTCACTCACACTGTCTTACCTACGGGTAGTTTAGACTCTCCAGTTAGCCTATGCCTATGGATTGCGGGAAACCAGAGTGTCCGAAAGAAAACCACATGAACATGGTGAGAACTTCAGTCTCCACACAGAAAGGCCCTGGCTGGGATTCAGACCTTCTTACTGTGAGGCAGCAGTGCTATCCACTGCGCCACCATGCCACCCCATCCGGAGCTTATGGAATTTATTTTCCATAATGTCTGTATATGTTTGAATTTAGGGATAAAAACCATAGACTTTCATGTAAAGGTTTGTGCTATAATATCAGTGATGATTCTAGGATTTTGGGTGGGGGGGGGAATAGGGGGGACCACAAACCAGTCAGCGGTGGCCCATGGGAAATCAGGAAATTCTATCTGAAATAAATAGTGTTTAAAATAGGCTTATGATGCATTGTGGTGAATAACTGTTTTGCATGGATGTGCTAAGCAAAGCTTTATAATACCATTAATACCATTATTAATTTAAGTTATAAGTTTAAGTTTTATGTTTTTCGTAACCCTATATGCTAGAGTCCCTTTTACCATGCTCTGATTCTGTGGCATTGGGCATTGTCAGATTGACACCGTTCTGGCCCAATAGCATTGGTGGGGCACCAGGGCTGGCCAGTCATATTTCAGGAGGGGCTGCTGCCATCTTGTACTACCACTTTAGCAACGCCTTAGTGTAATATTCCCAAATAAAAAAGGCATAAATCTTAAATGAATGGGATCTAGCTGGGAAGGGATGTGATGTAAATTATTTAAATAAGAACAAACTCAAACAGAAATAGTGATGATTATAATGAAAATAAATGCTTTGTCTTTCATTTTTCAAATCAGATTGTCTGTGGTAGAATAGTGGAAGGGAATGGTGCATGGGAAAAATGTTATTCTGCCACTGCTTAACGTCTTTGCTTTTCAATAGGCATCTTTTAAAATACAGATGAGCCCATATAATATTTCCTTTCTTAACACCCTATACCCCCCCCCCCCCAAAAAAAAAAAATAGAAAAAAGTATCATCAATAGATTTTCATTAATATATATTATTGTCTCATAACAAGGTCGTCATCATCGTCTCCACTCCCCGGGTGTGCATTCAAACTGTGTGCATTCATAATTCAGTCATTGTCCACTCAGGGCTGTAGGTGGCAGCAATATGCCTATTTTTATTTTTTTATATATGTTTTGTAATATTTATTACTCTGGGAATGCTCGGCTCTGTCTCAAAGAGAAAGACTACAACTTTCTGCCCACATTACAGTTATTGTAGTTTAATTGTGATATGATTAAGAGCGCTTTCCCTTGTTTGGATGTGATGTACTACTACTAATTTAGTATGCAATATTTGAAAAGGGGATTTTTAAACAGTTTATTAGGGTGAATTGTTTAACTTTGTGTGACTAAATATAAATTATGTGTGTTTGTGCGCATGTAATGTATAATTTGTTGCAATTCAAGGAAATTGCAATACAGGATGTATGCCGTATAATTAATTGTTTATTTTTCCATATTAATTGGGGGTGTAGGACAGGTACAGATTGCAAGCTTACTCTGGTGGCATTGGAATAGAATGTTTTTTTTTATACAAAGCCCAAACATTTAAGGGTGTACAGCCATTTCAGCAGCTTGAAAGATTCTCTCACCTGTCTTTTCCACTTTCTCCAGCTAAGTGGCAAACCTGGCTAAGGCGGAGAGGCATTTTACACAATGCAGGGTACTTTTCGACTTTGCCAGTCATCCACCGTGCAGCCCAGCGCTTGAACAGTGAACCACCAAGCACACCACGGTTTAGCGCACAGCTATCGAACATTCTCCTGTCTAAACTCCTGCCTGTGAGCGCAGGCTTTTATTCCTGCCGAGCGGAGGGGATGGGTTAAGCTTGTGCGAACACCAGCGAAAGGTAAACGTGAAATTGATTTAGGAAACACAATTAATCTTATCAGGGGTTCCCCTCTCTACCTTTCCTCTCCGGCTCTTTGGAAGAAAATTTCTTTGAAGGCTGCCGGTGCCTTTTTTCACAGTTTCCTTCAGCAAAATGGCTTGTTTCAAAAAAAAAAAAAAAAAAAGATACTACTATCTGATTATTGGATTTATTGCTACTTATTATGTTTTTGGCAATAAGACAGTCTGACTCCTTAGCGCTTAAGAGCTGTCTTTTCAAAGGATCTGACATGTGTTTAATATTAGTGCTTACCTCAGACGGTGGGATGGGAAGAATAAACTAAAGCGTTCTGTCGGGAATGGGGAACGCTGTCGAGCAAGGGGGCACGGATTGTAGCCACCGTTCAGACAAAGAGCAATTTTTAATTTATTTATTTTTTCCCTGGCCCCGAGGAACGTTTGGGACTGTTCAGGGACTGTTATCAAATGTTTATCATCGAATTTGATGTGACTGTGCTTTGCCTCCGGCCCCTCCTCTTATATCAATGGAGACTTTTGTGGAATTCTAAAACTGGAAGCTGAAAAATCTCTGGAGGTGATCGACATTAGTTATGTGCAGAGAGTTGCGTGTAACATTTGCAGACTACCTGCTGTTACATTGTGCTTCATAGCTTTAAAATCTTGGTATATTGGATAAATGGTTTCTCTCAGCATCTCCTGAAGGCAGTATTGTTAAGGTGTATTTTCCTTTTTTATTTATTTATTTATTTATTTATTTATTTATTTATTTATTTATTTATTATCCACCAGGGGAATGGGAAAGTGTTGCCAAACTCATCAAGTGTCTTACTTGGAACTGTTCATAGCCCTTGCTGGCCTATTAAGAACAACCTCAAAAAAAAGCTCAATATTTTAATGTACCAGCGTCCAGATTTAATTTATTATTGCTGAAAAATGTTTTTTTTTTTTAAATTTATTTATTTATTTTTTTTATTGTTTAAATCTCTCAGATTATATAAGCTAACGTTCACAACACTCATTTTTGTTTATTTTTGTTAATTTGTTTTGCTCGCTCTTGTCTTAAAAATAGTTACTCTCCCAATACTAATGTGAATATCAGTGTAATTACGTTTATTAAATGCAACTTTATTTTTCTGCCCCTATAATTATGACCGCTACCTTTCTCGCTGAAGGGATGGCTCTCTTGTTTCTGCAATGAAAGCGCTTTTGGAACGTTCTGTCTTGTGCTATCATCTAATGCACGTGTCTTGGATCAGGCCTACTTCGTCATGAAAATATATCAAGTTTATTATTTTATTTTTTATCGTCATTTTGAAAATATTTACACTCCCATTGACTTGTTTGCGGAAAAGTGATCTATAGCAGTTTTGAATGAGCTGCATTCGATAGGCTTTTTTTCAAAGCAACGTAACTTTGTAGTCAATTGCACTGTTTGTCAAAGCTTAGGCTACTGACTTTGATTAACCGTGAGTTTGTAGTTCTTTTCAAAGCCTTTAAAGTAGCATGCTATTTACACGTGTATGCTCAAGGCAGATATTCTTGAAACTCATTTCTTCATTTCTGCCAGAGAATTTAATGTACTTCTTGCTAAATGTATTATATTTTGTGCATGTTTGCTCGCCCCCTTTCAAACCAGGCATAGGAGAACAGTTATTCGGAATCTGGAAAGCAAGCTGTTACGGTTCTTGACATTGTCAGGTGTGTATGTGTGCGTGTGTGTGACACTTTGCGACACCGTGTGGCGAACTGTGAGCTCGATGCTCAGACCCACAGTGGCTTGGCGCCCGCTGTCCATTTCAAAGGCAGATGATGCGTTTGCGTGTCTTTCCACTGATTGTCGTATGTGCAGGAAAACGCTTGTGTTTTGTTTAATGGAAGGTGTAGGCTTTTTTTTTTATTTTTTTTTTACTAATACGCGTTGCTTATTTTGGGTGAGATTATTTGTCTACTCCATGTTCAATTTACTGACCATCTCCTTCCCTTCTGTCGTGCTACTTAAGGTGAAATGAAATGTAAGTAGCTCAAAGGAAACCTGTACTACCTACAAAATATATTTTCATCGCTTTATTTCATGACATTGTGAAGCAGTATATAGTAAATTTGATTCGTACTCAGAATCATAATGATGTTAGAGAAGCACAACGTTTCATTGCATTATATTTTAGTTTGTTTTTATTTCAAAATATTTTGATGTAAATTGTTCTGCAACTTATCGCCGCGTTACGTTGTTTCCGGCCTGTGAGTAATGAAAATATATTAATTGCAATTTGTATGATTACAATTTGAACTTTTAAAAATGGATTGTATTGCCGAAGTATATCGTTATTTTGTTGCGAATGATGTGCTCAAGGTCTGCATTTGATCAATTCTTCTGTCCTTCCCTGGCGCTTCCCGCAATATTTCAGCTCCTCAGCTGCCTTCATAGGCTTGTAAAGTTGCAGACCGAGAAAACGCATACATTAACCATAATTAGTATTCCAGTCAGGGTCCACATCTCCAGGCAAGGCCAAGACGGCTCTCTCTCTCTCCTCTCTCTCTAGAAACTTGTTTTATTTGAAGTGAGCGTATTGATCATATATATATATATATATATATATAGCTTTTATAGTAAAGTGCATAAGTTTGTCTCTGCTTATAAATGTATGAATATTTAGCCTTTACAGCAAAGTGCATAATATTGTTCCTGCTGATAGCTTCACTATTTCCATAATTATGTTTTTGTATATTCCGATTGGTTTCCTCCATTATGTCATTGATTTCAAAAAGCTTATTCCTGTTGTTTATTTGAAACGCAAAGATTTTTTTGCCTTAGAAAACGGCCTTCCTCATGCTTTTTGTAAGAGTAGGCTACCGACACAGTTTTGGTGATTGTGCATACACGTCATTTAAATATATAAATATAAATACTAAAACTGTTCCCAGGTGGTAAACCATGTTTAAAAATATTTTTTATTAATCCACAGTTGTTTGCCCAAGTCCTAATTACACCTTGCCGATAGCTAAGTTACGTGCAATGTGTTTTCCAGCGGAGACGTGAGTTCGGTTTTAAATATCGTGAAATGTCAGTTAGCCTACATATAAATGAATTGTTTGTTAAAGTAGCTGAAGGTTTGTGCGCCTTGAACTTAAGCTAGAGGTCATATTATCAATCATTTTTTGCCCGTTGTTACCTGGTTGTAGTATTAGGCTTCCTTACTCGTTTTAAACACACGTGTGATTTAACAACAACAACAGCAACATCAACAACTGCAGCAGTAGCAGAAGCAATAATAATAATAATAATAATAATAATAGACTTATTATTGCAGTTGTTGTTAGTATGCCTATTATTATTATTAGTATGAGAAACTGATATTTTCAACCCATTTTATGAGGATAATTTTGTCATTTGAAATCCATCATATAGGCTACGTAGCCTACATAATACGCACGGGAGAGGTAGAGATCGAATACATTCTTAATGGAATATTTTTTTTTTCTGAAAAGAGGATGGTGTTTAAACGCATAAAATAAGATATTTTTTGGTAGTTGAAGTTTCAAAATTTTAAAATTTGAAGACTATCCATTAAGGCCAATCATAAAAATGCATGCATATTTTAAAACTAAAATAAAAAAAAATGAGTAAATAAATACAAATAACATGCTTATCTAGGCAAAAATGCTTGCATCCTGGAATAAAATCGTCTTAACTCTGTGGATTTGTCAAATTGTTGCATATGGACTATATACAGAAACTGTAGTGCTAATAAACGTGTATTATAATTAATGCACGTGTGGTTTGTTTCCGTCAACAAATGCTGAAATTTTGGTCCATTTCAAGTGTATTTCGCTGCGCATGAATGACATAAACAACATTCTATACATCCATGTTCTTCTCTGCCAACCAACTACGCAACACTAGCCTGTCAATTGAAGTGAACACTATAGGCACAAAGTCTGTAATTGCAGAACTGTCAAACGACATTCTTAAATGTGATCTTTTTCAATTTAGTATTGTTCAATAGAACAGCGACTGTGTGTGCATGGAATGAAGTGAAAAAAATTATCTGCACGTGATGCTGTCCACACGAAAAGCCTCGAAGCATGTTGTTTCTTATAAAACATTTATTTAAATGACTCTCTTCATACAACAAATAAAATATATTGCCAGTAAACCCTGAACTAAAAATTAACACTCCAAATTGTAACAACAAGTTGTTTTTATTCCAACATACATTTTAATAACGGTTTTACAGTTTGTCTAAAAAAAACATAATACAAGGTTTATACTGAAAATAAATAATCGCTTCAACTGCCGTAGTATTTGGAATAAAACTGCTGAAAACGTCAACTTTTAATGAAAATAGTTTTTTACACCACTAAGTGCCTGAATAAACTAAATTGTATTTGTTTAAATTAATAACTTCCAAAAGGTTGTATTATACAAAACTGTACAATAGCAAATATTCGAAGAAATATTAAAGAAATTATAGTTGGAGCATTGAGGAGTATAAAACTTTAGATTATTGAGCGCGTACAATAAAATAATGTCATAATGCACAGCAACGCATTTAGGCCTATATTTAGCTGGTATTTTACGGTTCTGCATTAGTGCCGAATACTTAACACAGTAATATGGTCGAGGATATGGCAAAAAAAGAAACAATTTCGGGTGTATAAAAAGAACCATAACATACTGCAGGCATAAATGAGCGTTGCTTGTGAAATAGTACTTTCTTTTTGGAAAATATGTTTGGATTTCTTAAACAATTCCTCCGAAGTGCTGTTGCTATTTTAGGCCTTAAAACAGCCTGTATTTGAGAAGATCTTACTGACACTTTAGTCGACAAAACTAATGCGCATTTCATTTCTCGAACGTATACAGGAATTAAACAGACAACAGATAGAACAAATCATTATTTTCAAGACGGCCTCTGGTGCATTAGTAAGGTATCTTACTGTGATGTACAGGCGTATCATAAAGTGGCATAGTATAGCTACTGAGCTAACATCTTTCTAGAAAGCATTACTGTGATTTTAAAAAACGGATTAAAAAAACAATTACTGCTGAAAAATCAGATCAAACCAAGAAATAAATAGCACGATTTGCCCTTAAATGTTGTCCATTTGATTAAAAGCTGCCACCTGTTTAAATACAGTGAAACATCTTGATGATTCAGGCAACCAAACTGCACATTTAAAAAGAAAAGTAAATTAAGCACAACAAAAAATATCCGAAAATGATTTTCCATAAATTATACCTCATTCACCTGGTATATATTTACGTTTTGACAACAAAGGCGCTGGGAGGTTATTAATAGGCACAATTTTGTATGTATATCCTTGCAGTAGAAAGTAAAAATTTTAAATGAAATATTGGTAATAAACGGGTTCCTTTTGTCATTTAAAATAAAAATTGTTTTGCCAAGATATATTGCCCAAAATGCTGGATATAAAAAAGAAAGTTTAGTTGTTGCTGTGTTATTGTTTTCTTTCACGGTGCCTCTTAAGTAATTTTGTCCTCGTCGCACAACCAGAAAGAGAGAGCTCAAGGAAAAAACAAGACCCTTCATTTAAAAGCCACCAGATTTCCATTCCTGTGTGTGTCTCGCGGGGTGTATCCCGGTTCCACGGTCAGAGATCATGGCACGATGAGTTGTCCGTATTAACATTGTGAGAGTATACCTCGTGCGGCTGCTGCTCTCCCGGCGGAGTCATTCTTTTCTCCTTTTGTCTTCTGTTACAAAACCAGACACGAACCACCTCCTTCTCTAGCTGTAGGCTGTCTGCCAAAGAAGATATCTCCTGAGCCGCGGGTTTGGGGCATTTAAGAAAGTGGGTCTCCAGTACCCCTTTGACGCTCACCTCAATGGAGGTCCTTTTCTTTCGTTTCCTTCCCTGCGCGGCGATTTTGTCGATGCTACTCGGGCTTCCCGTGGACGAATCTGCCTCCTCCAGCCACTTGTTTAACAAGGGCTTCAGTTTGCACATATTTTTGAAACTCAGCTGCAGAGCTTCGAACCTGCAGATGGTCGTCTGTGAGAAGACGTTGCCGTACAAAGTCCCCAGCGCGAGCCCAACGTCTGCTTGTGTAAACCCCAGCTTGATCCTCCTTTGTTTGAACTGCTTTGCGAATTGTTCCAGCTCATCCGATGTCGGCGTTTCCTCATCGGAGTGGTCATGGCAGTGGTGCGCTCCGATGTCGACGTGGTCTGGAGTGTCTCGCAGCCCTGGGTGCAAGCCTTGGGTCTGCGCCGAGTTAGGTGGAGGCGTCAGACCTCCGTGCTCTAGCATGCCATTGACCGTGAAGCCGGACTGCGAGTAGATGTTGATAGGTTGTCCACCGGTGTTTATAGATGAGTTATGAGACACAGGTGTCCCCCATGCAGCTGGGTGATTTGTATGGGGCGAGTGATGGGCGACATGAGGGGACCGGTGATGAATGATCGCTCCGAGTTGCAGGTCTTCTCGTCCCGGTTTCACATCCTGCTGCTCCAGAGGACTGCCCGCTAAAGACGATGGCCATGGACTTCCCTCGGATAAACTGGTCACCCACTGGTGTCCGAGAGGGTGTCCGTTGCTTGGGACTCCCTGTAGATAGTCACTTTGGAGAAGTTTCTGATGATTCCTGAAAGGACTCCCTTGTTGCATGACCGAGGAGTCTACATGAACCATAGAGTTGGAACTGATAATGCTGTAGGGATTCGAGGCAGCTGTGGCCATGCTTACTGTAGATCCCCTACTAGTTATAATGTGGCAAGGGGAACAGCTTCAGCCTTTGACATCTACCAGGCTAGGGAGCCAAATCAGTGAACAGGCGATGGTTGGCAGCGCCGTGTACCAATCGTTACGGCGTTGCAGCGTATCATCTCCAATTTCAGCCAATAGCGAAGCAAGAGGCTGTCCCTTCTCTGGCAAATTGGGTTTGCTGGAGCTTCAGGAGTTAAACTGACAGAAAACAGGAAGTGACTCAGTCCGCAGGCTCTATTGGATACCGCTGTGTAATTGACTGTCCGCGCTTTGCAGATCTTATTAACCATTTCTTAACTTACTTAAGCGCGACTATTAGGCTATTTCTCCTGTTTTCAGCGTAAAAATCTTGTCAGAAAACACATATCTTCCATATAAGTGTTGTGTAGTCGGTAGTCCTTAGAAGTCCTGTTATTTATTTATTTTTCTGGAATCCACCGTGGAAGACGCAAAGAATCAGCTGGAGACGAACTTAGCCAAGTTACCTACAAAGTAATAATTTCCAAGCAAACTGTTTCATCACCAGTTAATTTGTTTTTATAACAATTTATTATTACCTTAAACGGATTGATGTAGACAACAAACATGTATATGTATAAATATACATTTAAATCTAAACTTAAATGTAGAAATGTAAACACAGATTTCCGCCCCCAGAATATCAACAAAAGGGTAGATATTAAATCAAGTCAATTACTGTGTTCAATTTATTGTTTTTACATTCACGTGTGTGTGTGTGTGTGTGTGTGTGTGTGTGTGTTTTAAAACATTTTTAGTGCCTTTTAAAAAGAGCTTCTGCTAAACAGGCTTTCAATGCCACAGTTGCACGTAAACAAAAAGATTCTTTGTGGTGCGAGTTTATATTGTGCAAACTTGTGTGCAGTTCTTTTAAGAACCTCGACAGGTCTTCACAGACTTGAAAAAAGACCTCTGCATATTTTAGAGGTTACCTAGCTGCGTAATTATATTTGCCATTAGAAGACTACATCAGAGTCCCCCTTATTGGTTTGAAATTCCATTAAATATATTGCAAGAGCTCCCAGGCTAAGCTTGATTTAAATTTGCATACATTTTCATACATTTAGCAGAAATAAAAGAAGGCCAGCCGCCACCAGAAAGTCATTAAAGAGCGCAGATTCTCTAAAGGAGACGGATCAGAAAGAAACCACGAGGAGACTCAAGCAAATACAGGTGAGCTCTGCTATTAAGAAACGCTTGTTTGTTAGCTGCGTATACCTCCCAAGTGCCAGGCTCCGCTGGGCTGTTCGTGACGAACCGGTTGGCACGAAATTAAAATATAAAACGGCTATGCAATGTAAATAAGTGATTTAAAAATGTTTGTGTATCCTGGAGGGGAAAAAATCTTTATTTATTGGATAAATATTTACAATCAGCGTCTTACTCAATATCAGGCGGGAGACGCATTTTTTCGTACGCGCGTCTACAAGCACAGGTGAATGGGCTAAATGTTTTGGAAAATAATTATCAGAACGTATATGAGATTAACTTATTTTTTTACGAACAGAAACATACAATATTCTGAACTTTGTGAATTATTAAAATATCGCCAATTCATCATGTATTGCAATGCATTGTACATTAAACGCGTAAAAAGAAATCGTATTATAAATAATAATGTTAATAATATACTGACAAAACGTTTGCAACATATTTCCATGTGGGTACATTGACTAATTTGGTCTAACAATTGTATGGGTGAGATTTTCTTTTTCCCGAGCTGTTTGTTTTGAATAGGCTAATTTTTAACACATTGATAATCAGTTTCAAATCTCCTTACCCATTTTCGAAAAATCGCCCCACTACTCACTATTATAGTCTAGAAACGTTGCAGGGTTAGTTTAAAATAAAACCTAGGCAATATATTTTGTTTTTCCATGGCAGAGAAGCCGGCTGATTTGTGAAATACCAGGCAGTATGATTGTGTGGAGAGGGAGGAGGTGTTGAAGGGGACTGCTGCTGTACACCCCTCGCGATAGTCTAAGTTTCCAAGTGTAACAGATGCTGCTCTCGAGCCGTTCCTTCTGCCGAGTTTCTTTATTCAGACTCGCATTTTTCTCCTCGCGATCTGGGTTTCCATAGAGAGCGGAATAAAAGGTGGCCGCGGCCACAAATCCCCGTCCGGGGTACAATGAAGAGCTTCATTCAAAAGAAGGCCCTGGCTGGACAGAGAGGAAAATAAGACCATCCGAGGCTACTGTTTCAACTAGCCTAACTGAGATTTTGTCGATTCTCCGGACGCTCCGATGCTGTCAATGTCCAACAAAAATAATAGTAATTGCAATATTCTTAAAGACAGTAAGTGTTTTTTTTAATGCAGCCTGTTTTGTAGAGACTAGAGATGAATATGCAATATTTGAAATTACTGGCGTGTTCTTATCCGCGGACAAGAGTATTGCGAATTTTTGAAACGTTCATCTTAAATTTTACATTCTATCTAATTTCATGTTTCAAATATTAAAACCCCAAGTCAAGTACTACAAATATATGAACTAAAAATCCCCCCAGGTAAACATAATTCTTCTCAGATTTTTAATATATGTTTCTGTCAGTTAAAAAATAAAAAATAAACTGCGAATTTAAATTCGAAATTTATTAACCAACCGCTATGTTTGGAATCTCCTTTAACCATATGGTACTGAGGGCCTACTAGCTTTCCTCATACACAAAAGCGCCTGGACACATGGGGACGTGTTTGTGTACAACGCACACAACCTTTGAGACTAAATCTAGACTCGTTTTTCTCTTCCGATTGCAATGACTGTCCAGTTTAGATGTGTCGCACGCGAGATTTATTTATTTATTTATTTATTTAATTAATCTTGGCAGGCTAGGCTGCTTTGTATGACAGTGACAATGACGCAGCTGCCTGTATGTAGCCACCCAAAGAGAAGGCTTGCTTGCTGAAAACGGCAGGCAGCCAGGGGCAGGGGCTGTCAATCGCATGTTATGACCTCTGCAACATCCCCTTCACCTTCTCCCACTCTTGCTGCCGGGCTCAAGCTCCTGCATGCGTCCGGGTTGCTGTCTGTATATAACTGACTATATACTTAACATTTATGGACTGATTTAAATCCGCATTTGGGATGCAATTTTATATTAAACTTACATATAGAACATATTTCAACTGTAAATCGAGCAACCCACATAGCTATTTGTATTTTAATACTTTAAAATTGTAATGTCATAGTTTACTGTGAAGATATTTAAAGATACATCATTACAGTGACTTCAAATTAAACATGAACTTGAAACTATGTAAGTAAGACCATATAGCAAGTTTTAATATGTACTCAATTCTGTCATCTGCTTTTTACCCTCCGCCATGCACTTTCTGAAAGGTACGCCTAAGAGAGAGGCAAAATATATTTAATTTGATCAATTGGTCGCGTTACAGTGGGTGATCTTAGATATTCATGAAAATAGCTTGTTTAATGCTTTGAAACGTATTCCTCTAAATGTTGGATCTCTGTCTTACATCGTCAGCATTAAGAAAAGTCCTCACTAGAAATTGTTCTCTTATAAATGGGTCCATGCAATGTATAAGCAGACACAATCGAAAAATGCCTTCTGTCCATAACTTTGTCAGAATTTTTTCAGCAACACAATTTATTTATTTATTTATTTATTTATTTATTTAGTTTTGTCAGTCGCGCAACGTTCCTTAATGTAACGGCACGAAATAATATTGTACTTTTACATGTTAAAGACAAGTCATTGTGGTTTTATCAGACCCTACATTCACTCGACACTGGCATTACAGGTGATCAAACCTGAAGTGAATAGTATACACAGCTAAAACATTCTATAAAGACAATTGGCTAATATTTTTTCTTTGCATTTGTAGTCTTATCAAAATTCACTGCACTTTAAAAAAAATGAAGACTTAAAGTCTAACAGAAAGTGAAGGGTATAGCCTGCAGCTGCTGGCAACAAAGTAACGTAAGGTCCGGTGGTCAATTTAAACGTTATACAAGGAAAATGACATCTATGTCACGTTTAAATGAAACCTTTACACCTTCACCAGAAAATTCAAGAACAAATATCTGTGTCAGGGATATGAAACAACCAAAACATTCACAAAGAAACAAAAAAATGAGTGTGCATATTTTTATGTTTGTGTGTGTGTGTGTGCGTGTGTGCGTGTAAAAGGAGTAATACTATATATATATATATATATATATATATATATATATATATATATATATGTATGTATATAATTTTACATTTGTTCATTTTGCGATTTTCATGTTTACATAATATTACCAATGAAAATACCTCAAGGGGGTATTGGATGGAGCTTCACGTTTCCTCCATTTTCATGCACACATACATGTACATGTGCAAACGGTGTTGGCGCTTTTAGGCCAATGAAAAGAGATCTCAAGGCAGTTTTGGCAGGGAGACCGCGGTGGAAGAAATGCATTAGTAACGCCAAAGCAGAGAGGATGTAGGACACAGACCGGGGGTGAGCAGTAGCGTCCCCTGTGCCAACTGGTGAAGCCTCTGTTTTGTTCAAATCTGAAACCTCTGCCGCCACAAGTAAAAGTCATTGATCATGTTTTTTTTTTTTTGGGGGGGGGGGGGGTCCAAAGACATAAGTACACTGCCATTATCACAATTCAACGTCGTATGTCGTTAATGTCTTTTGAAAGGTTTGTTTTCAGTTTACATGTTATCTGCTATTTATTGACAACTGTTATTATTATTATTATTATTATTATTATTATTATTCGTAGTTGAAGCAGTAGTAGTTGTTGTAGTGCCATTGTTGTTTCACAGTGAGAGAATATGTCTTAGCTTAGGATGTTCAGCGAGGTTAGATTTAAGTCTTCGAGAGCAGCAATGAAGACTGGACACATTCAAGATATTTTAGTAATTCATTAATTTGGTATTCTTGTGAGGTTATATAAGGCTCTGCACAAATGTACACACAACTATAGTGTTCATAAAGACGTGATCTTCAAGTGAAAACTATGCAGTTGTTGGTTTACGTCATCATGGCGACGCCAAGCGAGGTTAACTTTTTTCGTACTCAACAGACTACTATACTTACCATGTACCTGTGGGTTTCCAATGTGCTTTTCAGTATAGGGAAATGTTGTTTAAATCGGAATTCATAATACAAATGTAGAGCGCTAGTACTGAAGCTTTTTACCAAATTATAATATTATTGCCTTGGTAACATTGTTACCTTGATAATGGCTAAGTAGGCTATTAAATTACTAAGGGGCCATCACAAAATAATACTGATAATAGGCCTACATTTCCGTTACGCCTAGGCACTGAATTCAAACACGCATCCAGGCAACGTTTAGGTTACATGCTTTTCCGTGTTTACAGGTTTGTTTGAAATGGCCCAAAAAAACTATTTTGCCCTACGTTCAGGCCTACTGTATTACCAAATATGACCGAAGTTCATCAATGAAATGACGACTGACATACTTCCGTGTTCGCTCAGAATGATGTAGGCCTATTTGACACGGCTTTTGAACACTCTTATTTTAACGGTTTTAAAACGGGCACTTAGCATATACATATAGGCTAGTTGGTATTTCGCTTACGCGTTTTGATCTATGTTTTTGAATAAACACATATTCTGCATGCCGATTCAAATGTAATAGGGCGGCGGATTTCCAATCCAGTACGTCTTTCAGTTTCTTGTGCACCGTAATGTGATGATAGCTTAAACGCAATGTAAATGAGTTCCGGTTTATAGATGTGCGATGGGTCTTATCATTAATTCATATTCACATAATTGCGCCTCTTTTGTAGCGCAGTACACCGGTTCAATTACGTTTGGATTTAACTTTTCCATATAACATTGTGAACCAAGAGATCTCTCCCAACTCCATACATAAATAAGTATTGTTTAGATTAAGGGCTAGACCAGAAGACATTACATGCTGTGATATCAGCCATATCAATGGGAACTTGATAAGCCGGATGTCCTCAATTGTATAGGGTAGGCTAGATATTCCAAACGAAGTCTTAAACATAGCTTTGTCGATAATTATTTTCCTGTTTGTTTGTGCGGATATAGATTGTCTGATATGTATGATTTTAAAATTAGTCTATGATTTCATTTGGACCTATGGATACATTTTTAGATTTTTTAAAAAGGCAATATTTTCATATAGCAGTTATTTATAATTTAATTACTGTTAATGCCATAATCACCTGAACATTATTCCAACATTAAAACTCATCAACTTCCCTGCGACTTTCAATTTGCACTGTCCGTTAATTGAAATCTTTCGGTGACTAATTAATGCGAACTTCTTTGTTTATTTAAAGATGGATGAGGGAATTAGTAAAAACGAGATGTGTTTTTTTTATTTCCTTTAGGCTAACGCAAATGTCAAGACGAAGCTCTCTTTCTAAAACACAAAGCATGTTTGTAATATTGCAAACCAAGAACTAAAAGTCATCATTGGCTTTTTTATTCGTTTTAACTGCAGACTAAACGTGCAATACCTTTCGTATAAGGTCAATTATAACACTTTGTTGTTGTTGTTGTTGTTATTATTATTATTATTATTATTATTATTATTATTATTGTTGTTGTTGTTGTTGTTGTTGTTTTTCCATCAGGCTACAGGTGTAAAATGTGTTTAGTTTTGCTGACCATATTGAATTGTTCACAAATATGGAAAAAATAGAAGCTTATATTCAGGTGTGTATGATATTTTGTTTGGGAACCAAATGCGCTGCAGTTTACAATGTGTTTGGCTCCGCAAGCGGCACCTGGGCATATGCGCAGATATCTGAAATGGTGAATAGACTTCATAGTACAAAAAATGACGAAATAAAATAAGAACACTTTCAACACGTGCTGTCGACCGACAGTCAGCGATTGAGTGTGATGAGGTGTTATTTACAGCACAGTGTTGCAACTGGTGTCGCTGATCGACAAAACGGTCTTTTTCCGAATCACAAATCTGAGAGTTACCAAGTCGCTGGCACCCCACAGAACAGCAATTCAAAAATGAATGTGTGTGTGTGTGTGTGTGCGTGTGCACCTCATAACTCATTGACAACAATAGAAAAAGTTGTAGCGCTTGTAGTGGTAGCACTAGCAGCAGCAGTTATGGTAACAACAATAATAATGATAAATAGGCTAGTTTAACGTGTACATGAAAGGAAAATGAACAGAGTGCATAATTTTTTTATTATGTTTTAAACTAGACGTAAATCTCTCTCTCTCTCTCTCTCTCTCTCTCTCTCTCTCTCTCCTCTCCTCTCATTTCTTTGTAGACGTACGCATTACATAGATATGTATCGTTAGATCCAGCCTGTACCATGGCGATGGAGGTAAATGATATACCAAACGCCCTGAGGACGTTTGCGAGTGTGCTGAAATATATTTAATAAATAGCTTTTGGAAAGCATGCTCTCACCTTTAGTGTTGGAATGTTTACCCTAAAAATAGTACAAAATAGTAGACAGGATGGTATCAAATTTACCTGGAATATTTTGGCAACATTAAATGTCTAGGAGTAATTGCAATAAAAATTGTAATACTATTTTCATTAGTTAATGCATTTGGTGATGTTTGCTGTCGAAAAACTGATACGTCCAAACAGAAAAAATATTTTGGGTTATTTAACAATTTCACACATATCAGATGCGCAAAATATGTGGTAGCCTATGTATAAAATATATGCACTTTCAACAAGTCAATTAATGTAGTGAATTTTACAGGTCGTGTTTATTATCCTTAATTTCACGCATCGTCTTTTGTTTGTCTGTGTCGAAGGGCAACAGCAAGCGATCAGTCATTTTAAAACCGAAATCTTTATAAATACCGCGCAAGTAAGGCCTGGAATAAAAAAATACATTTTGAGCGACATCAGAAAGTACCCTAATGCAATTGTTAGCTTTAGGGATGGTTGCCTCGGCCTACTTGTTGCACTGATGATATAATATATTCCAAAAAAGAGCTTGTGATCCGCGCATTTCTTGGGTAGTATGAGCGGGATTTCTGGAGAATGTGGTGGGATTAATTTTGCATTCAACCAGACTGTGCATAGAGGTATTATCCATAAGAAATATAAACGCATCACGTCAATAATGTTTCTGGATAAAGAAAACCATCGGCCGCAAAAAACGCATGTCCAACAACATATTTAAATGTATGAATTTGAAACGAACTCTGGGGGGGAAAGCATTAAGACAATCAAATGAATCCCCAGGTGAATTGGCACTTCAGTGAGCATGCGCTAAAACCGTCCAAAACTTTATTTCCCTGTACTTTTCCATTTTCACAGCGTGTGTTTTTCCATGCTTTTTAAAATGCAGTTTTGTATTCTGCTTCACTGAGGAATCAATGTTGTCTCCTTGTTCAACCCAGGAAAATTTCACATAGTGCCATTCCAAACATGAGACCAATCGAATGACTCTCCGGATGAGGTCAACCATTAGACTTGTTCATTAACTTAAGGGCTGTCACCCCTCAAACAGTTTTGCCCCACCCGCTTTTCAAAATAGTTTTATTTTCCTTTTTAACCATGTGTTTTATTTAGAGACCAGCCACTTTAAATGTCTCTCTGAAACACACAGCTTCTCCTCTGTGTATGAGCTCATCGAAGCGACCGGTGCTTCTGATGTACTCTGCAATGCCACATCACATTACCATCTCTTTAACTTCAAACAGGCTCTTCATGCTTTTCTCCCTGCGCACGGACAAAGGGCTGCAGGACCAGGAGAAGGAGTCTTGTAATGGATCTCCTTTCCAAAAACTCTCCACCAAACACTCACAACAATGAACGGGACCCTGGGCCCAAATCTGGGGCTAAGAGTGTGCAAAGGAATGGAGTGTGTGTATGTGTGTGTGTGTGTGTGTATGTATGTGTGTGTGTGTGTGTGTGTGTGTGTGTTGGGGGGGTGGGGGGGGGGGATATCATTCTGCTTCTGCAAAGGTGAGTGATGCCAGAGGTGCCTGTTTGTTTTGATCAATGTGTATACAGTGCCCTCCAAAATTATTCACACCCTTGATGAAGATGAGCTGCATTAAGTAGACAGTACAGGTGTAAACTACTACTACTGCTCAGAAAATTGGAAAATCTACATGATTTAATACTAATACGTTTGCTCAGAGAAAGATTTTCTTTAGCAAGTAATATTTTTTCCCAAAAAGATGTGTCACAATTATTCACACAACTGTCACAAGTACTTTGCACTTTGGGGGGGGGGGGGGGGGGGGCTTTTTCACAAAACATACAGAATATTTCAGGATCTTTCAGATCATTTGGTAATTTCTTGTGGTCTGCTCTGTTCAATTCTGTTCACTGATCTTTCATTGGGTTCAAGTCTCGCTGGAGTTCATGATACCATTGATCTTAACTAAAGCTCCAAGACCAGTAGATACAAAACTACCCCATAACGATCGCAGACCCATCTTCGTATTTCACCAGGAGTATGATATCCTTTTCAAAAGTGTATTTCTTCCCACACCACATCCACTGCTGCTGTGCATGGCCAAAAATCTCCATTTTGGTGGTTTCTTCTGACCATAACACCGGGTTCCAAGTTCTGCATTGGCGGATGTGTACGCATGGCCATGTTTGGACTTGAGTGTATACATTTTCATGTGTCTGTGTGTATACACCTACAGTGCAATGAGAGTGATGCCATAGGGGAGACACTGGGAAGGTGTTTCCGTAGCCCAGGTAATGTGGTTTGTGCCATCACTGGACCATTTACTACTGGGCTTGAGCTGGAAACCAAGGGTCTCCTTCAGTCAAACAGCATAGCACCTGAACAAGTGAGAGAAGAACAGTTGTTGCTTTTTCAATTCAATTCCAACAGTTCTTGCTTCATCCGGGGTACAAAATAGTCAGAATATTGTGCAATAACTGAAAAAGTTAAACCTTTTAAAGTTTATTCACACAGGGCGGGTGACAGAAGCCATTAATATTGTTTTATGGTGGTTACATTGTTTGATCTTTCATTATTGAACATGAAACTGAGGACACTGGGGGATAATGTAAGTGCACTGTCATTTTAAGTGTGGCCTTTCTCCTTAACTAATTAAAAGTGATAGAATTATCAGAATAATGTGGATGCTGACTGTTCTTACAATTTTTACTGGCTAAAAGGGAGGAGGTCCTCTAGTCAAGGCTTCTATTATGATCCTGCCTATATGACACTTACAGAGAGCTAGTTTGAAATCTTACACTGCATTTGATACTCCTGTTACAATTCATCTCTCTACCTTTGCTTTTTTATAGCTAAAATCAAAGCTACAGGTTTTGCTAGACCATCTCAGAATGGATTGAAAACACTTCTTCAGGAAATGGTAAAAGTCCATCCACCTTACATGTCAGCCGTGTCTCTATTCATTTGAAGAGGATTGGATTTAAACTATAGCCCAAGTCATGTGTAGTGTAACATTAATGTAAACTGGACTGAGAAATGTTGCCAGTAGAAAAGTCAGGAGCTTTAGTTTGAATGTGTTTGTACTGCCCTCCCATTAGGACTTATCAAAGCTTGTTGGGTTCCAACAATGGCTTCCAACAGTGTTATAGAGATTTCAGCAGTGCTTTTGTATAGGGATAGAGGCCTTCCTCCTTATTGGTGTGAGGGGCTTTGACTGGCAGGATGCTTTGGGGGGGGGGGGGGGGGGGGCTGGGTTGTGGGTTACCCCACCTCAGATTTCCTGCAGGGGAGAATTTAACCTCAGAACAGCACATAGCATTAAGCACAGTTGTTTTTTCTGTCTATGGCCCAGGGTAATGGAGATTTCTGTAGTCTTTCCTGATCTTCATTTTCTGAGGACCTGCTCTGCTTTAATCTGCAGCTCACACACCTTCAACATTCACTCATCTGCATGAATGCATATGCACATGCTTACTGCATGACCTGACACATACCAGACGTATCTGCATGTATGCATGCCTAGGCTTACGTATGATCGCAGATACAGACACATTCGCATACAGTGAGACATGCATGATGGCTCTCTCTCTCTCTCTCTCTCTCTCTCTCTCTGGCTCCAATTTGGCTCTTTCTCTCACACAAATATTCATGAAAACATTTGAAATATCTGCTTTGTTACTGAAGCAGTTACACAATTCCTAGGAACCAAAGGCTTAGACTGCAAATATGGATTTATATTGCTAGTGGGAGAAGATGTTTTTGATTCATATAAAAAATCATTTTTATTATTGTTTTTATCCATACCCTTACCCAACACCCCTCCCCCCCTCGCCTCCATACAAAAAATCCATTTGATCCTGTTCCCAACTCCCCTGACCGAATCAGTCACTCTTTCCTCTCGTTCTGAAGAGGGGGGGACATCAAAGTGGGCTCAGGTAATTAGCAGCTGAAGGGAATCTAATCTAAACCATCAGCCTTGCTTTGCACCCAGGTCTGCTGCTGTAGCCCGCTGACTGGGGAGTGGCGATTCCCTGTAGCTCCTAAATCTGCTTCCTCTGAAGAGCTGTGCCAAGCCTGCAGTTATCACATCTACATTTCAAACACACTGTCTCTGGCATTAATTATTAATTAGCCTACAGTCACCCCGGAGGATTGGGGATCCAGCCTGCACATATTTATTCATTGACCTCAACCTAAGACTTTCTCTCCATTCCTTCATTCGTTTGTTTCCTCCTCTTCTTCTTCTCCTCCTTCTGAGGAAAATCCCTCACTACAGAGCATGAAACAGTGCGTTTATATTTGTGTCTCTCCTCCACTGTCCTCAGTTTAATAATTTTTGAAAAAGTGTTTCAAATTTTTTTTTTAAATGTTTTGGGCTTGTATGGGTATCTGAAATTGTAGATTGCAGTTTTACAATTTGGAGTGACCAAATGGAAAACGGTGTGTGTTCATGTGTGTTTCAGAACCCATGCTGCACTGTAGCTTTTAGAATGGGAATGCTAGCTGCTACACAGTGCAGAAATATCAAACACATGTATGTAGGCTCACAGCATCCATGGACTGCACTGCACAGGTTTTCATGATGAATGCGACCGTAACATCTTTGCCTGGTCTTGCACTTCACTGCCCTGCTGTGTATGTGTGTGTGTGTGTGAGAGAGAGAGAGAGGGGGGGGAGGCAGTGTTGCTGTCTTGCTGAAGGAGGTAAGACGATGCTCCTGGCACTTCCAGACCGTGGAGAGGGCATATGCCTCTGCCTCCAGAGACCCAGGCCCCATGCCCGAGGAGAGGAAATGGCTTTCTGAGACAGTTTAGACCTGGGCCAGCAGGGTCAGTGTAGCTGCACCCCCATTCTGGCAGCTGCCTGGGTTTTTACCCTGAGAGGCACGAGGAGAACTTTGGAGATCTTCCAGCCAGCACCTGTACCTCCTCACAGCACAGAGAGGGGTCGGGCTGGCCTGGGCATCACAGTTAAAGTTATTCCCAAGGTTTTGACTGCATTTTTCATCTCTGAGGACTATGCAACCTTGGGTGCTTAGAGATGAGGCCAAATTCAATCTAATTACAATGCCCTTCGCTGTTCACTTGGAGCAATGAATTTAAGAGAGCATTAAATTCGTTTTTTTGTATGTTTGCTTGTCTCTCAGCATTTTTTGTTTTTTGATTCGATCTGCCAAGCTCCGTGTATGAAACAATATCCACATAACACTTGATTGAATTTATGAGTCAAAGTGAATGACAAAAAGGGGTTATAGATTGACTACAAGCCATGGACTCACTGTCCAACAGATATGGGCTAACCTGATTTGGTAGTTTACTGAAGAAAATTCCAGGAGGATGGAGAAAATACGGAGTGTAAGAACCTACACATGTATAATTTTTTGTATCTTTGATCATGTGATTCGGTAAAATAAATAAAACAGTGGAACAGAAAGCCTGAACCCTTTTCTGTTTTTTTTCACTACAGCAGCACACACACACATGCAGGGGGTCGAGAAGCACCTCGTCCCTCACAGAAATTACCTTTTCTCTCATATCTGACCTTTTTCACACCCACAATACCGTCTGGGCAGCGTCCGGCCCGGGCGAGAGAGTGACCTGGCGTGTCCACCTGCAGATGACATGGAAGCCCCCCCCCCAGCACCCCCACCCGGTACAATCTGATCGCTGGTGACATTGAGCCGTGGGCCTCCCCCTCCCGCGCCCCCCCCCGGCCCCCCGCCCCCGCCCCACGGCAGCAGCCGAGCGCGAGTGAAATCTCTCAGCTGATTGCTGATTCAAATGAAGTGGCGGGGCCGTGCGTGCGGGCTCCACCAGGCCTCTGTGGCGAAACCTCATTAGATTGTGTTCAGCAGCGCTGCTGCCTCCCTGCACTAAGTGTATGAGCACGTAAATCACTGGGGCTGTGGGGCGGGGGGGGGGCTGTGGGGGGGGGCGAGGGGGGGAGGGGGGGCAGACGCATTTTTATACATATAATCAGGCCCAGAGAAAACAAATGGAGGCAAACCCCAGGGAGGTGGAAAGGGAGAAAAGAAAAGCCTTCTCATTAAAATAAGTACCAGACTCCAAAAACACCAGCACGCACACACATACACACACACACCAGCACGCACACACATACACACACACACACCAGCACACGCACACGCGCGCATACACCCGCACACACGCACACACATACACACACACAAGCACACACATACACACACACACCAGCACACGCACGCATACACCCGCACACAGAAGTGTTCGCACACACGCACACACATACACACACACAAGCACACGCACACACATACGCGCACACACACAAGCACACGCACACACACCCACACATATGCACACACACACACACCGACAAAACAAGCACACACACACGCCCACACACATACATATACACACATACACACTAGCACACACACACGCGCACAAACACACACAAAGCGAATGCTTTTATCCCACACACGTACATATACACACATACATACATACGCACACACACTCACACACGCACATGCACAGAAACACGTAGGCCATAAAACTATCGTCGCCATCAACCTTGCAACACCAGTACGGTTCAGCTCAGGAGGAAAAACCGTGTATTTCTGCGGCAGCTGACACCGCAACAGTTCAGAGACCACATAACCCGATCCCTCAGTATGCAAATAAAATGTCCCTGGGCTAAGCAGGAAAGAAAAGAAAAAAACCAACCAACACAAGAAACATTTTGTGAGAACTGGAGTCCGCAGCAAAAAAATCACCATCGCAGCGTAACGGTCCAAAAAACCCAAATAGCGCAGGGGCGTTCAGAAACACTGCTCTCCGGCAGAAGCCCTGATTGCTCTAGACAGGAAAGATTTGCATAGCGAGGAAGCAAGGTGTTTCTAATCAGCCGCTGTTGTGGGAGGGAGACGGTAACGGGGGCTGTGGCGGACCCTTATTGTCTCTGTGGCTGCCGGCGGTGGGTGCTTCAGCCCGCTTGCCTCTGACATCAAGAGCTTGTTGAGGAAAATTAAAATGTAACTTCCAGCAAAGGGGCAAAGGTCCCGCGGGCAGAAGTCTTAAAGAGGATGAAAAGAAATGAGCTAGTTTTTGTTTGGTCATTGTACACAAAAGCACAAACAGGCTAACCTCATTAGAGAGGGGGCTATTTCTAGATTAAGTACTCGATAACGGAGAGAAAAGAGAATAGCGAATGCTTTTTTCGCCCTTTCAGGGCAAACCTACGGAGCAAACCAGGTTCGCACAATTTCCTCTCTCTTAATAAAATCGGGCTTTTATTTATATTTTGTACACGCAGTTTTGTCATTATTTTTTGCCACCTGGATTTGCTGATCTCCAGTGAGTGAAATGCTTTGACAGCAAACCTAACACATCCACCATGCAAGAGAGCAGATTTCTCTCTCTTTTTGGTGAGGCCTCACAGCTACGAGTACCTGCTCCTTGAATAGATAAAAAAAAAAATCCTGGTCTCCTTTCACACGATTTTTATATATTTTTTGACAAATCAATTTGATTAAGGAGGGACGTCCCGCGTTCTATAAAACATCCCACAATGCTTTGCTTAATCCCCGGTTGGGGCGAGCGCAGGGATGCGTGGCGAGGCCGAGCGGACAGCGAAGTGCGGTCGGCAGCCTCACGCAGTAATGGAGGCCCAGCGAGGGGTCAGGGGATCTGGGAGTGATTTACACCGTCGGAGTCATTATTTCACTTTCAATTGACCTTTGCACGTGAAAGAACATCCTAACGGCGCCTTCTGCATCCCGCTATGCCCTCCGGATGGTCATTTCTGCCGCCGACCTGTCACGTCTCATCCTTCTTCCTCGGAGTCCGCGGTCACGTGAACCGCGACAGCAAACGCGGCCCTGTTCACTCCGGTCCTGGAGAGTGTTCACCTTCCCTGATGAACTCCACTCAGTTTCTGAAGGAAGCATCGTGATTTTATATACATGCAAACACACCCTTTTTGCACACGGGATCATTCTGATAAATCTTCATGACTTTTTTATGTTTTATATAATGCAGTTCTTTTTATAAACTGGTTTCAAGAGACTAAATTTGTCTGCTCTGAAAATGTTTGTTTAGAATTACTAATCAGCCACGGAGCAGTTTTTTTTTTATAATCTGTGAAAAGTGTAGTTTTTTGGTCAGTGGCGGAGCGGCTTTTTCCACCTGAGACGGGCGCGGCTTTGGGTCCGTGATGGAGCGAATCCCCCCGGCCGGAGCCGACGGGCGCGCGGCGCTCCGCGGCGGATTCCGGAGAGATAGCGCGGGTTTCGCGGCTTTGTGTAAGGAGGAGCCCCTTTACCAGCACGGTTCACGGCTTGAGATCATTAGGCAGCTTCAATCCGTGGGGTTTTAAATCTGTTGTATGGAGATTTTGGTAATGCTCTCCCTCTGCCTTCAGCTGTGGCTGGCCTACTTAAGGTTCTTTTCCCCACAGAGAGACCCCGTGGAAGAGCGTATCACTCCACAGCCTGAGCTTTGACTTTGCGTGTATTCTATTAGCGCACTTGTCGTCTAATTGCTGGAGGCAGTGGAGACAATGAGCCGCGTTTAGCTATTTAATAACAAGGAAAGAATAATATTAGTCCTTTTAATTGGCGAGCGCTCAGTCGCGTTGGCGCTTTGTTTTGCTCCCTCGGTGGTCTTTTCAGTGGCAAAAGCACGCAGGTGCATGGGGTGCTGATCCTTACCTCACTCAAAGGGCTTTTGTTCCATTCCTCACTTAGCATGCCATGTGAGCATGCTTTTTGCACAGTTGTAGTAACGGTCTGTAATATCATCAGTTTGGATTTTTCCAGTCCTGATTTTCATGAGTTTCTGACCTGCAGTGTCTTAGCTGTCTTTGGCCCGTACATGCAGTTGTTTTTTTTGATTGGCTGTTGGTTGCTACACTCACTCAACTTGCTTTTTTAAAACACGCGTACAGCGATGAAAAAGGCCTGCTTAATTTAGCATTAGGCATGAAGTAGTAATGTTTCTGTTATACGCCCATATAAACATCTCTGATTCTCCACAATAAAAATTTTTCTTTCTTTCGGAGCCTCTCAAGGGGTTTTTAAACTTACATTTTAAAACCCCTTGACCATACCTCCAGTTTCTGCATCTGATATTGATCTGTGACCAACCTGTTTATAGATCAGTTCTGAAAAACTGGAGGTATGGTCAAGAGGTTTTAAAATATTAGTTTTAAAAGCCCTTGAGAGGCTCCAAAAGAAATTTTATTGTGGAGAATCAGAGATGTTTATATGCAACAGGCATGCCCCCCACCTCAAATCCCCCCCACCCCCCCACCCCCCCGAGTGACTGTATCTTCACAAACCCAAGCCGCTCCCCCTCACCTGTTGCCCCCGTGTTCGGTGCGGGGGGATGGGGGTGGGGGGGTAGGTTCCGCCCTTCCTGTTGTCATCCCTGCAAATAAGCCTCTTTCTCTCCCGGGGTATTGATTGTGGACCAGCGCCCTCCGCGTAATCTCTCCCCCACGGCCGCAGCGGGTACGGATGTGTCCGCGGAGAGCTGACGGGTGCCGCGCGCTCGCCAGGCTCAATTAGCTATTCATCGATCCGCGCCGCCCCCCCCCCCCCCCCCCCCCGCCGCCCCTCCCCGCTCTCTCAGGTAGCCGCCGGGCGATCCATAATCATATGTGATAACAACCGCGCTGCAATCAGGGCCCTGATTTAGCAGCCCTCCACTTGAAACGGGGCCTGAAACGGGGCTCACAGAAGACGGCCACTTCAGATGGAATTGTCTGACCCCCCCCCCCACACCACCACCACCACCGCTAGCACCCCCCCTCCGCCCCTTCTTCCGCCCCCTCACCCCCTCACCCCTCTCCCCTCTCCAGCTGTGTTCCAAATGGAGCCACCGACCTCAGGCTGGCAGAGTCCAAGTGGGGTCCATATCTCAGAGCCCTAAGGCCAGGACTGCAGCAAGATTTGGCATCGGAGGCTGATTTATGCATTGCTTTCTTTGTTGGGTGACCCGACTAAATTAGTGTCAGACAGAAGTCCGTGGCGGAGGTGAATAAAATGCAGATCGCTTTCACTTGAGGCAGTAATACGCCTCCTTTCCCCTTGCGCTCATAGAGTCTCTGCATTATTTGATGCATGCACTCAGATGAGCAATAAGATTGTTTTTTTGTTCGTTCTTTAAAATCTGTCCTTAATTTCTTTGGAGGGGAGTGGGGATTCTTGGGGTGTTCTTTTTGCCCAGCCCCTCCTCCCCCCCCCCCCCCCCCCCCCCAGCTACCCCCCAGCAACTGCAGAGCCATCTACATGATGGACATGGCGCAAAACAGCCCCGGGGTATTTAGACATGTAACTAGGACCCGACACAGCATTACCAGACTGTTCAAAAAAAGAATGCATTATTTATGACTTGTGTATTGTGCATTTATTGAATATCCACAATATTCCGCAAATCTAAACAGTCTGTTCTGTGGGAGCAGTCACACAACCCGCACAGTCTTTCTCCGCACTCATCAGCACCAGTTCAGATTCAACCCTTCCGTGCTTTAACTTCCTTTCTCCCTCCACTTACAATAATAAGAATCCCATCCTCCTTGTTAAAACCCCTATCTGTTTTAACGCTTTCTTCTTCTTCTTCTTCTTTTTTTTAACGTGTCCTGTCCTTTGTTACATCCGTGCACTAAGCCCCCCGGAATTAGCCCTCTGACATTTTCTGTGTGAATGCGCGGCTGCTCGCTGCTCGCTGCGCGCTGCGGCGGGGCTGGCGCGTTAACCCTCTCGCCGCCGCCCGCGTTTGGAGCGGCGTGCGGCTGCCGCCTCGCCCCCGCGTTCGGGCGCTCGGTGAGCCGGTCCCGGTTAACAGCGCCGGGGGGGGAAAAAAATAAACCAAAAAAAAAAACCATCTATTATTCATCAGTTGGATCGCCCCCCCCACCCCCAAACTCCCCCGCCACCGACCACCAACCGCCAACCGCCAACCAGCCCCCCCCCCCCCCCCGCCACCCCGCCCCCTTCCTCGCCTATATGGTTATGAAATCAATACCGGAACTCTGTAGTTGTACTGTATTTCCAGGGCACCCCCCCCCCCCCCGTCTCCCTTTGGCCAAAGGAGGCAGCTGCCTTTGAGTGGCAGCACACAGCAGCTCATTGTGCTCTCAGTCAGATCCCTCAGCGGAGGAAGGGCAGAGGAACACTTCCTTTGGGCTCACGCAAAATTTGGACGCTCCGTTTTTTCCTCTCCGCCTCCCTTTTTTCTCTCTCTCTCTCTCTCTCTCTCTCTCTCTTTTTTGTTTCCTGAGCATCAGCCATCCCCAAAGCTAAACCCTCTCCAATGAACCACCTCCCCCCACCCCTCGCGCGCACGCACACCCCCACCCCCACCCCCACACCCCACCCCCCCCACACCCCCACCCCCAGCTTCCACTAACCTTTGCCAACCAGACTTCCCAACAGAGGAGCTATAGAGAGATCCTATTAATCGTACATTTCCGAGAGGTATCGAGGGGGGGCTCACTGAAGACTTGGCAGAAATTAATTCATCCTGACGACTCGGGCCTATAAGACTGGAGTCCAGGGATGTTTATTGCTTTCCTCTCCGAGCGGGAGAGAAGGGAGCGCGCGGGTGAGGGGGGGAGAAGGGGAAGGGAGGAGCGGGGTGAGATGCAGAGAGATGAACGGTGCGGTGGCTAGCGCCCGGGGCTCCCTTGAGGCCGAACGGTATACCTGCCAAACCCAAAAGTAGCCCCCGAGTAGCGGTGTCAGTCTGGGAGGCAGGGGCCGGCCCATCACCGCCCGCCGTACGGCACCTCATCACTGCTGAGAGCTCGCCGCCATCACCCAGCCACAAATTATCATTAGACTGGATGTGAGAGGTCGTGTGTCATCACAAAATCATCAACATCACACCCACATCGGAGGACACAAAGCAAAATATATTTCACCTTATCAGTTACTGGCAGGCCGTGCTGTGTTGCTAATACTGAACAGAAATATAAATAAAGACATGCCTATTTATTTGGTATTTGTCAAAAAGAAAGAAATTAATTAAAATGAAAGACTAATTAAATTCATTCTTCCTCTAAATGCCAACAAAGGACCGAGTGTCACCAGTGTGCTGGGTCTTTCTACACCGCATGGTCAAATGCATAGAACTGTGTGTGTTGAACTGCCAATCACACTATTCATTCAACGCATTATATTTATTGGTTTGTTCTGCGCGCGAGTGGCGTGCCCGTTGTATTTGTTGGTTTGTTCCGGATGCAAGCGGCATGCCTTCGCTTAAACCGCGGTACCGTTATACCCTATAATTCTCCGTAATCCCTGACTGGTTTGAAGGGAACGAGGTCTGAGTAACAGACACGTTAGCGCCAGACGCACTGCTGGGCGAAGCAGCGTGAAAGGAGCTCTCAGCCGAGCTGGTCGCGGCTGTAAACACGGAGCATGCTGACTTGATTGTAAAACAATTAATCAAGGAGGAAGAGAGAATGAAAGAGAGCGGAGAGCTGTTTTTATCTCTCCTCTAATTGTGCGTGCACGCGTGTTCGCGTGGGCGTGCGTGTGAGAGAGCGCGTGTGATACGAGGAGTAAGACAGACAATGTAAGAGAATTACGTGTTTTTTTTAAAAACAATTGTAGTCTCATTTAAATGACACCTATAATATACAAAGAAGAAAAAAAGCTAATTGCTGTAGTGCATACTGATATATATCAATGGTGAAGTGGCAGCTAGCTGCTTCTCTATCAAGCTTTCATTCTTTTATCATTTTGCATGAATGCATAATGCATGAAAGCTCAATTTGAAACAATTCTTCAAGCTCACAAACCAACAGGACCAAGTTAAAAACCACATTTTGAGAATATTTAACTTTAAGTTATAGAACTAGTCTGCTGGACATTCCTTGCTGTTCAGGCTTACAAGTTTAGCCTTGTACAGAATTCTTTTTCATTTGTGAATGGAATCTAATGTATCCTTCTTGAGGCTCTACAAAGCTATTTAATTCCCAAAGGAGGGGAGTCATCTTTCTGTATATTCAAGAAGGACCATTGTCAGAACCATATATATTTACATATAGATGCATTATTGTATTGTGCTGTTATGCTCCTTATCACACATTTGTTCAACTCCCTACATTATAGAAAGGTTTAAATTCTACCAAGTATAGTTTATGCCACACGCACACACGCATGCACACACACACACGCACACGCTCACACACAAACACACACGCACACATACACACAGATGTTTGACCCGAGACTGTCTTGCAAAATCAGTACTTCCAAAAACAAAGCTACTCTTAACTCATTCTGCATTTTTGTTCCACCCTGATCCATGCTGATAAAACAGAACTAAAGCAGGAATGCGTTCACATTGTGCTATGATTTTGCCAGAGGGCTGATTCTTATTCATTCAGAAAATAACTCACTTAAGATAAGAGCCTCTTGAGTCTTTTTCGCAAAGAAATGAATGGAGAGTTCCCCCCACCCCCTAACATGCACTCTTCTTGTCCTGAAAGAATCAATCCCATGTGGAGTCTACGGTATCATAATGTAAAAATAATAAACATGGGAAACATTTAATACAGCATAATAAGTTTACACAGGCATCTTTGGAAATGCTTTGGAAGGGATTATTTTTCTGAGTCAGGATTGTGCCTTTGTTTGTGCTCAGCGCTTGTGTTTGGCTTGGACCAACCAAAAGAGTGAGCGACTCCCCTTCTCGGGGGTCCAGGAACTTGTTGGGGCGCAGGGGAAGTGAGGGCCGACAGTTTTGGGTTTCAGGTTCTAAGGGAACGTGGGGGCTCGGGGTGGAAGTGAGACACCTTCCCGACCCCCCCTCCCCACCCCATGTCCACCGGGATTGCTCAGAGTGTCTGCAGCTGCCAGGCCCAGATGTTGCCACGGACACCAGGTGCCGTCACTGGCCAATCACCTGGCTGTGAGTAGGGTCGCCTGCAGATGAACAAACCTGCGAGACAGAAGGAGGTTCATCAGCACTGGTCAGCCCTAGCTTAATGCTTATTTACTAAGAGCAGTAATCACTGTTATTCTGAATAACAGCCTGCAAAACAGAGATGTTTCAGCCCCTCTCCCTTCATGTTTTTGTGCCGTTTCCACCAGCTCTACTGGAGCACTGTCTGCGAGGCCATTATCCAGCAAACATCACCGTGGGTGTCGTGAGAACATCTTGCACATTTTTTGAAATGAAAGCTTTGTTGTTATTAAGAAAGATACCGGGATCTTGTTTTTACTTAACGCGACAGTCGTTAAGTGTCTGCTTTATTTGCCCATTACACTAATGTTATCTGCCTTCAGCGACATGGGGAGCAATACTGAATGTAAACAGCAAAAAAAAAAAGAAAAAAAAAAAGACGCAAACCATATAATTATTTGGCTGGTGGAATTCTGACAGTATCCATTTCAGCTGTGTGTAAAAAGAACACATTGAGCCTGACTCACTGAATATGACTCCACCTTTTTGAATGTTTTCCTTTCATTTATAGACAGAGTCAAGGTCAGGAAAACACTGAAAGACAATAATACTTTCTGAGAAGCAACGGGAGGAGGTCCCTCCACCCCCACCCCAAAATATATTCTGCCTGCCCTCGTTCCCCTACGCCCAACTCCTTTTGCTCCAACTTCCTGGACCGGACTGTAATCACCACCCCTCCAGGGTATAGACCCTCCACACACACCCTCTTCCCCACCCCCGAAAACAGTTGCAGTCACACTCGCGCACACTCACACCCTGTTTGTGGTCCGATCAGGTCCGTGGTGGGGAGTCAGGTGTGGAGAGAAGGTGACAGGGACTGCAGTTAAAGCCCCTCAGATGTAATTGAACAATTGAAGCTAGGCTTGCCCTAAGGCCAGGTCAGGGGAAGGTTAATCAAAGGAAATGGTCCCTGAAATGGCAGTGATTGCTTCTGGTGAATTTTTAATCTGTAATCCTTAACTCTGCAAATTTATCCTCCGACAACACCTTGCTTTCCTGAGGCTTTTTGATTTGTTCTTTTTTGTTTGGTATTTATTGCTCGTGTTTTTGAACTAGTAATTATCTTTTTATGAGTTACAAAGTATGCAGTTCTATCGCAGACAGACTCTTTAATTCTATTTTAGTCAGAGTATCTGAGTTTTAGTTTTATTTGAAACAATATTCTATAATTCTGAAGTTGAAAGAGTTGTGCTGTGATTATCTTAGCCTGCAGTTCTGGATTCCATCTTTAATGGAGACTGATGTTTTATGTCTGAACCTGATGCCCTTTGGGTTACCTCCATCATAAAATGAAGTCGGAAGTGGAAAATACAGACATTTCTACTGACATTACTGCCGTTTAAATTTATTTCTGTTGAAAAATTTTCCCCCATCTCCATGTACTTTCTCCATGTCTATGATCTTTGGTAAAAAAAGGTGAATTTTCACATTATTGTGAACCTATAGCAATGAAACAATAATTAAAACAATTTTATTATCTTTTGGCACGTTTTTAAGTGGTCACGAAATCACACTGATCATTCTCTATGAAATGAGAAATTATTATGTAAACCAGATATCGCTTAACACATACAGTATATGAGTCAATGTTTACAAAGTACAACAGCAATAAACCTCTTGTAAAATCATGCCCTAGTTTTAGGCTGATGGACTATATTAATTAAGGTAATTACACTAAAACCATTAGGCCCTGAGCAGTGTAAAATGAGGACAACTGGCCTTCTTAAGGTAATCTTACACAGTTGCCTTTACTCTGGTGGCAGGAAGTGAATTGTATCCTACAAGGAATCTCAGTCGTGATCAGCTGACGACACAGCAGCAGCCCAAACTTGTGACGGTAGGGGCCAGCCTACAGTATGTTCTTAAACTGTGCCGCTTGGCCCCTCATTTTGCAGCTACGAATGGTGAGGCTCCGCCCGTGGCTTTTCTGTGATGGCGTTTATTTCACGTGAAAAGCGCAAAAATGGTCTTCGAGTCACATCTTCTGCTCTGCTTGACTAACTGGGTTAAAGGTTTGCGACCAATGATTTGTCGTGTAAGTCTCTGAATCAGGGGACGCTAACTGGCATGGCACACCGAAGTGGAGTTTCAGATTTTAGTCAGTTCTGTTTATCCTGCATTTTACCTTTGAAACCTTTTAGTTCAAAAGAAATCTCTGGGGCCAGGGCTTCATTTACTGTGTATGATCCAGGGAATTGTTCCTCAGTGTTTGGCAGTGCTCGCCTGGCTCCAGTGCTAAGTCAGCTGCCTGGCTACAATTCTGATGCTGGTTTGATGGTTAACGCCAGTGGCATTCTGGGTGGCTGTGTCTCTGGCCATCTGACACATGTTTGCATTGCGCAAAATCACTTTCCACTGTTACCCAACCCAACCCCACGCAAAAGAACAGAAATAGAAATGTCTCATTTCCTAGTTCATTTGTATCGACAAACTTATTGATGAAATTCCTGTGATGATTGGTGTGATTTTTCTTTGTGATGCTTTTATGTGATTCTTTATAATTATTTTACTTCTACTGCCATTTCAGTCTGAACGGTTTGCACAGTTTTCACAGTAAATGCTGAACTGAAAGGTGGAGTATGTGAGGTGCGTGATTGGGCCCCTGACTTCACGTGTGATTCATCGATAAAGACCCCGACGCGAAAGACGTCATGGAGCCCGCGTTCAGTGCCCGAGGAAAATGGGATCGAATCGCAGTAATGGTCAATGGACATGCAACCCTGTGGTGCTGCACTATGGAGGACTGTTGTGTTCTTCTCTGTAAATGGTGGTTACGGTGACAGCGGCGGTGGTGGGGGGGGGGATATAGCGGGGGGGTCGGGGGGTATGGGTGACACCCTCCCCTGCTTTACCCCGCACTTCTAAAGACATGAATAAAGGCCGGCAGGCAGGCAGCCAGGGCCTGGTGCAGCCGTGCCATGCGCCCCCCCCCCCCCCCCCCCCCCCCACACCCTCCCCCCCCGGGGAACCGGCTGAAGGTACGGCACGTCCAGAGCAGCGCGTGGGCATCCTGCCAAGCCAGCGGGCAGCAGATTCAGATGACCTGGCTCAGTGCCAACCTCCCGGGAAAGGTGCCCAGAGAGGGCTGTCCATCAGACACAGGACATCACCCTGGGATGTGCCTGCTTTATCGCTCTCCCTCTCTCTCTCTCTCTCTCTCACTCACTCTCTCTGTCTCTCAATCTCTTTCTCTCTCTCTCTCTCTCTCTCTCTCTCTCTTTCTCTCTCTCACTCACTCTCTCTGTCTCTCAATCTCTTTCTCTCTCTCGCTCTCTCTCTCTCTCTCTCTCTCTCTCAGTCTCTAATAATTGCATGCACACGCTCACATACACACACTTGCATGTATAAACGCATATTCGTATCCTCTCAATCTGTCAAGTCTGGGTAACACTTTCCACTTTTACCCTTTTCATTTAAGCATCCTTTTCATTGTGCAGTAGTGTTGACAAAATATATGTGATCCCATTAACATATTCAGATCATGTTTAAAAAAATATATAAACAAAACTACCGATGTTTATTGCTATGTCCTAACTGTGACTGCTTTAGTGAACAAACATTTCATACAGGGAGAGCACGCACTTAGACCAGTGGTAATATAGAGATCTTGCTTTCGCTGTTCGTCTCCCGAGAGGCACAGCTTGGCGAGCATTTGAACCTGCTGCAGTTTGGCATTGACCACTTACAGAGGCAGTGACACCTGGATTTGTGGCCATACGGACACCTGGTGGCCTTGGCTTCAGTCAGGGGGGGATAGGGATCAGCCCTGAGTTACGACTCTCCCGCCAGCCCCCCCGCCCCCTCCCCCCCCGGCCCGCAGGCCCCCCAGCCTTCCCCCAGCGACCCATCAGCCATATTTATTAGACATCATAAAGCAGCCGCCATTAACGTGTCACTTCCACTGCCTTCTTCTCCTCTACGATGTTTGAAATGGTTTTTTTTGTGTGTTATTATGTTGTAGCTCCCTCTCTTAGCAGAAAGCAACACAGAGTTCGCACCATGTAGATGCTGGTATTCACATTTTTTATTTCTTTTATTTTTTTAAAAAGCGGCAAATAATTTATTTCGGTGTGAGGCAGGTCCCCGGCATTCACCTCCAGCGTGAGGCGACTGAGTGTGGAGTGGGTCACAGCCCTCTCCCTCCCCAGGCTGGTCACAGTTCACTAAATAACTGATCCCTTCCACTGATTCCCTGCAGGGCCACGCCATTAGTATTCAGCTCGGGGTCTCTTAGTATAATAGCATTAAAACCAGACTTTGACCCTGTTGTCATGGATGCAGCACAATGCAAAAAAGAAGGGGAAAAAAAAACCGAAACCAGGAGCTGCCTCCTCTCCCTGAGTTTCACACTGCGTGTGTGCGTGTGTGTGTGTGTGTGTGTTTGTGTGTGGCAAAGTGTCCATACACTCACATCTAAATGTGTGTTTTTATTACTCTGCCGTTTCACTGAGGGAATGATCACAAAGTATTGTATTGTTTCCACTAATACAACACTAATGACTCAAACAGGGCAGGCTGGATGAATGGCATAGTTCAAGGCCTTTAGCTTTCATAATAATGATTCTTTCTTTGGATTGCCGGAAGGTGCCTATGTGTTTGCTCTGGTGTGTGTGTGCGTGTGTGTGTGCTTGTGCATGTATGGGTGTGTGTGTGTGAAAGGTTTAAAACCTTTTCCTTTTGCACTGCCCAGAAATTATTATCATGATAATCGGCATTTTTCCTTCTAGGTTTTCTTTTCTCGAGGAGAGGAGTTCTGTCTCACACGCCACTGCCCCATATTGCAGTGTAAGCTCAGCCCATATTTAGTGTGCACTGAAGCTCAGTCAAGTGAAGTCCATGCGTTCAGTCCGGACAGTTACTCAGGTTAAAAAGCAAGGGCTCTAGATTACTGGTGAAAACATCCACGCTCGTCTCTGTCCATCTCATCCGCCCCTTAATCAGG